>NC_056421.1:14952500-15015571 GCF_905147365.1 Aricia agestis | reverse complement strand
ACGATAAATGACTTAGTGACATAGATAATATATAAAACTCTTAAAAAATCCGATATAAGTAAGAAAATTCTTAATTTACAAGCACTATCAGAGTTAGTCCTAAACGTAAGAGACCGAACACTACCATATTTGGGGTATTCGATAGTTTAGAATTAAGAAAATGACACTCTAAAAATTTAATATAAAATAATAGTGTTCCTGTGAAAAATAATTAGCAACAAGATAAGGTTGACTTGTGTTTTGCTTATAAAAATCTTAATCTTATACTAACTTATCCTAAAGATTAAAAGTTAAATAACTGACAAACATAAATATATATAGTGATAAAAATAGGCTATATTACATTATTAACACATCTATAAGGAATTAGGACAATCATTGTGATAACTTAGGATAGGTATTGTGACTAGTAATTATTCTATTTATTTACTTAATTTTACACAAGTATATACAATTTTTAGACGAAATATAATATACATATTTACAAATAGAGTTAGGATTAGTTATTATAACACAATAGCATATTAGGGTGTCGACCGAGTACATCATTTTTGGTGTATTCGTTAGGATAAGGTTTTACTTTGACAAATTGTATAGCTATAGACCGAGTGCATCATTTTTGGTGCAATCGTTAGGATTAAGTTTTTAAAATCGACAAACTATTGACTGGAATTAGAATTAATACATGTTTATCTATTCTTATTTTAAAACAAAAGTGACATTGCTATTGCAAAACAACAGGGATTTTATATCGACTTAATACGACATCTCGTGTGATATTGCTATAAAAATTGGACAGGGACTCATTATCCCATATAATAAATTCCCTGCATAAAATAAAAAAGCAATATAAAATTGCGTAGTAGTATCTTGCTTTAAAGTCGCGAAAGTAAATCGTCGGTCATAACTAATCATTGAAATAATTAAAGATAAGTCAGCAGGGATAATATTCTATAAAATATAAACATAGCGCAATAATTCTAGTCAGTTGTTACAAACAAATTAATACTTTTGAAAAATCTTAACACTAGTCGATTCTTATTTACTAAAATTTTATTTTACTTAATATTTTACGTTTACACTTTTACAATTATTTATAATTTTATAAACAGACGCATTCCCCCTTCAATTTTAAGTTAAATTATTATATTATTTTAAATATTTACAACTTGTATTTAAATTAACGCGATAACCTCCTCTCTTCAATTATAAATTGCATTTATCTATAAATTAAAGATGGCAATGGCCCGAACCCCTAACACCTTCAACCCTAACAAAACCTACGACGCGCACGACAGCAGCTTCAGCCATTTAAACTCGGCCCAGCTGCTGGCGAGCATGATGTCTAAGGTAAAACGTACTCTCCATCTCCTCAACATGACTAGAAATATGAAAGGGGATCTTAAGTCTGGAATGGTAGATGAACTACACGCTATCAGCGACTTAATTAAGGAAAGTTTAGACAGGCATGATAAAGAAAAAGGATTAGGAAAATACAAAGACATGGTACAGAGTAAGGACTCAGGAACGCAGCGTGAAAAGGATAGGGAGTGTGAAGGACTAGGCAGAGAATGTAATTGTATGGAAGAAGTAAAGGAGGAGATAAGTAGTTTTAGGAAGGAATATAAGAGTGAATTAATAGAGATTAGGAACCAATTAACGGAGGCTGCAGGTCTTAACGTGGACAACATCCACGTTAAGATAAAGGAGGAAAATGGAAAAGTAGTAGAGCGGGTATCAGAACGGATAGAGTCAACGGTAGGTGCCCTGACTGGCGCGATCGAGGGGAGGGGGGTCACAGTACTGAATGAACCGGAGACAGAGACACCTCCAACTTATGCAAGTGTTGCCCGGGGAAAGGGGAAAACCCAAACTCCATCTAGGGAACCCAAGTACAGGACCCTCCACTCCCTGGTCGTGACGGACAGGGAGAATTTCATGCCTACTACCGAAATAGTACAGCAGGTAGGGAAAATTATTGAGGCAAAGAAGGAAGGAATACAGGTAGACCGAATAAGGAAGGGAAAAGACAGGAAAGTCATTATAGGGTTTAGAGATAGGAAAGATAGAGACAGAGTCAGGGATAAAATAGAAAAAGCGGGGATATTATTAGAGGCACAGGAAATAGAAAACAAGGATCCCCAGGTTGTACTGTACGGGGTGCTGAAAAGCAACACTGATGACGACATAATAGAGGCCATCAGGTTGCAAAACAAACACCTCGTAGAGGACATCCTGGGAGGGAGGGAGGACAGAGTGAGCGTGAAATATAGGAAAAGAGGGAAGGATGATCACACTCAGCATGTGGTGCTCACTGTGTCGCCGTCGCTGTGGGCGCGTTTCACTGAGGCAGGACATCTTTATATAGACGTCCAGCGGGTCAGAGTCGCCGACCAGTCCCCCCTAATTCAGTGCTCCCGCTGCTTAGGGTACGGACATGGGCGGCGATTCTGTAGCGCTGCCGAAGATAAATGCGCCCACTGCTCCGGAGCACATCACCAGTCTGAGTGTGATGATCTGAAGGAGGGCGTTAAGCCGTGTTGCACTAATTGTAAAAAAGAAGGTTCAAAACAGCTGGAACATCATGCTTTCAGTGCGGAATGCCCGGTGCGGCAAAAGTGGGACGTTATAGCACGTGCAACAGTCGCTTACGACCCCAGCGACAAATAAGTGAGTGATGTAAGCTAGGCAAATAATGCATTGTAGGTAATTAATATTGTTATTGAATACAACAATGTAACAATTGTAAATGTGTTGTGTCCAAAAAAAAAAAAAAAAAAAAAAAAAAAAAAAAAAAAAAAAAAAAAAAAAAAAAAAAAAAAAAAACTTTGCACCTACATGGTATTATTGTGAAATAAGTGAGCATGTAAGGCATAAGACATTAAAGACACAACACAAAACTTCCGAAAACTGCCTCAATAACAAACATTACATATATATTTAACACCAATTGCACGCGCTATAACACCAACTTAACTTGCACCTACAATTATATTATTATAATTATGGTAGCAACAATGCCGCCGGTAATTCCGCGCTGACAGAACATTTAACACTAACAGTGCAGGCAAATTAAAAACTATATTTGTAAGTATTGTAAAATTTATATAACAATTAAGTAAGTACAAGATTGTTAAAATGATCATATATTAAGAAACTATTAATAAGAAGGCGAAAAATTGTAATGGAATAAACATGTTTTTAAAATTAAGAATTAAGTATATTAAGATACAATTATATGCTATGTCAATACAAATGTAGAATATACACCGGAAAGAAATATTATACACAATATATATATAATACAATATAAGAAAGATAAATGTAGGGAGAATATACAAAATTGTAAAAAATAATAATTGATAAGATAAATATGATAAGATAAATGTAAAGAAAATAGACATTAATACCGAAATAAGTAGAATGTAAATGTAAGTAAAAAATTGTCAGCACACAAATTTTAAAAAAATAATGAAAATGTAAAAATCGACATAGGCAAATAATTGTCCCTTTTTCCTGAAGGGGGAACAAGAGGTCCCATATAGGGACCAAATAAAAAAAAAAAAAAAAAAAAAAAAAAAACCTAACCTAACCTAACCTAACCTAACCTAACCTAACCTAACCTAACCTAACCTAACCTAACCTAACCTAACCTAACCTAACCTAACCTAACCTAACCTAACCTAACCTAACCTAACCTAACCTAACCTAACCTAACCTAACCTAACCTAACCTAACCTAACCTAACCTAACCTAACCTAACCTAACCTAACCTAACCTAACCTAACCTAACCTAACCTAACCTAACCTAACCTAACCTAACCTAACCTAACCTAACCTAACCTAACCTAACCTAACCTAACCTAACCTAACCTAACCTAACCTAACCTAACCTAACCTAACCTAACCTAACCTAACCTAACCTAACCTAACCTAACCTTTTTTTTTTTTTTTTTTTTTTTTTCCGGAGGGGGAAAATGCATTACGCATACCACCCAGGCGCAGGGGGCGACCCGAGTGGTTATGTGGGACTCCCGTAGCTAATGAGACCACGGTATACCCACTAAAACCCCCCCCCATCTTCCGCCACACCGCATATTGACGGGGCCACAGGAACGATACACACATCTGCGACCCCGCCAGCGGCCCGAAGACTCCACGATGGGCGCACAACACATGCGCCCTCCTCCTCGGCCCCCACCAAGGCTGTAGCAGACGCCCCCCGAGTCTGCTACTTGGAGGCCATGTGGCAGATCAGGTCTGTGGCTCTGCCACCGACCACACCTCGGCCGCAGAGGATAGGGCAAGCGGCGCACCGTAATACCTACTTGCCTCCTCCTCTGCGGCCCCACCAATGCCGTTCAAGCGGAACGGTCCCGCCAGCTCGCAGGGGGGATAGGGAAAGCGGCAACCTACCACAATGCCTCCCCCCCCCGCGATCCGTCCTCGGCCGCAGAGGATAGGGCAAGCGGCGCACCGTAATACCTACTTGCCTCTTCCTCTGCGGCCCCACCTCGGTGCGCATCCGCAGCGGACTCCTCCAGTCCGCTGGGAGCGCCCTCCTCGGGCCAGGCGGCGACACCGGCCGGCCCTGGTTGCCTCTTTGCTTCACCGCGGTTGTCCAAGCCGCGGTTACTAAGCCCCACCGCCACGACAAGGCGTGCAACCATCGGGGGGAACCTAACCTAACCTAACCTAACCTAACCTAACCTAACCTAACCTAACCTAACCTAACCTAACCTTTTTTTTTTTTTTTTTTTTTTTTTTTTTCGGAGGGGGAAATGCATTACGCATACCACCCAGGCGCAGGGGGCGACCCGAGCGGTTATGTGGGACTCCCGTAGCTAATGAGACCACGGTATACCCACTAAAACCCCCCCCCCCCCATCTTCCGCCACGCCGCATATTGACGGGGCCACAGGAACGATACACACATCTGCGACCCCGCCAGCGGCCCGAAGACTCCACGATGGGCGCACAACACATGCGCCCTCCTCCTCGGCCCCCACCAAGGCTGTAGCAGACGCCCCCCGAGTCTGCTACTTGGAGGCCATGTGGCAGATCAAGTCTGTGGCTCTGCCACCGACCACACCTCGGCCGCAGAGGATAGGGCAAGCGGCGCACCGTAATACCTACTTGCCTCTTCCTCTGCGGCCCCACCAATGCCGTTCAAGCGGAACGGCCCCGCCAGCTCGCAGGGGGGGGTAGGGAAAGCGGCAACCTACCACAATGCCTCCCCCCCCCGCGATCCGTCCTCGGCCGCAGAGGATAGGGCAAGCGGCGCACCGTAATACCTACTTGCCTCTTCCTCTGCGGCCCCACCTCGGTGCGCATCCGCAGCGGACTCCTCCAGTCCGCTGGGAGCGCCCTCCTCGGGCCAGGCGGCGACACCGGCCGGCCCTGGTTGCCTCTTTGCTTCACCGCGGTTGTCCAAGCCGCGGTTACTAGAGCCCCACCGCCACGACAAGGCGTGCAACCATCGGGGGGAACCTAACCTAACCTAACCTAACCTAACCTAACCTAACCTAACCTAACCTAACCTAACCTAACCTAACCTAACCTAACCTAACCTAACCTAACCTAACCTAACCTAACCTAACCTAACCTAACCTAACCTAACCTAACCTAACCTAACCTAACCTAACCTAACCTAACCTAACCTAACCTAACCTAACCTAACCTAACCTAACCTAACCTAACCTAACCTAACCTAACCTAACCTAACCTAACCTAACCTAACCTAACCTAACCTAACCTAACCTAACCTAACCTAACCTAACCTAACCTAACCTAACCTAACCTAACCTAACCTAACCTAACCTAACCTAACCTAACCTAACCTAACCTAACCTAACCTAACCTAACCTAACCTAACCTAACCTAACCTAACCGCAAAATAGAAGAGTGGAGGGTGATCGAAGATGCCATAAGCTCTGATCACAACTGCATTGTACTCACATTAAAGAGAGAAGAAACCAAAACCGAGAAAAAGAAGAGCACCACCAGAATTTATAACACAAAAAAGGCAAATTGGCAGCTTTTTATTGAAAAAGTTAGCCAACTTAAAACCGAGAAAAACATAAATAAAGAAACGTTAGAAATAATAGATAACAAAAAAGATCTGGACAAATTTATTAGTGAGTACAGTACAGTTGTGACCAATGCATGCGAGGAGGCGATTCCGAAAATTAAGTCCAAAGAAAAAGCTGATATCCCTTGGTGGACCAAGGAGCTAGAAGCTATGAAAAAACAGACACTTACCTTGAAACGCCGAATCCGTTGCGCAGCGCCAATCCGTAGAAACACCGTCGTGGAGAGATACCTGAAACAGAAAGAAATTTATGAGAAGGAGGTTAAAAGGGTACAGATAAAGAGTTGGAAGGAATTTTGTGGAAAGCAGGACAAGGATGGACTTTGGGATGGGATATATAGAGTTTTGAGGAAAGCGACAAGGAGGCAGGAAGATATGTTGATGATGAAGGACGACAAAGTGCTGTCCCCGCGGGAATCAGTCGAGGAACTAGCGAAGACCTTCTTCCCTAAGGACAACACCCAGGAGGAAACTGAATATCACAGGGGGGTAAGGAGAAGGGCGGAAGAAGTTAATAAACCTGAAAAAGAAGAAAAGCTTGATCCACCTTTTACGAAGGAAGAGATACTTACCGCTGTAAAGGCTTTTAATCCAAAGAAAGCGCCCGGGGGAGATGGTATTACAGCCGACATCGTATTGGCGCTTGTGAAGGATGACGTCGAGTTCCACTTGGCAGTAGCGAACAAATGCTTGGAGCTCGGTCTTTTCCCCACCATCTGGAAGGAGGCCACAGTAGTTGTTCTGCGTAAACCTGATAAAGAAACCTATACGAAACCCAAATCATACAGACCTATAGGCCTCCTCCCGGTGATGGGGAAACTACTCGAGCGCTTGATTGTTTCGCGGCTGAAGTGGCACCTAGTTCCTAAGCTGAGCAAGCGGCAGTACGGTTTTGTTCCCCAAAAAAGCACGGAGGACGCCCTCTATGATCTGATGAAACACATACGCAAGAAACTTAAACAAAAAGAAGTAGTAGCTATGGTTTCGTTAGACATAGAGGGGGCTTTTGATAGCGCATGGTGGCCTGCCATCAGGACGAGATTGGCAGAGGAAAATTGTCCTGTAAACATAAGAAGGGTATTAGACAGCTACCTTAGAGATAGAAAAGTAAAAATTAAATATGCTGGAGAGGAGCACATGACGGACACGGACAAAGGGTGCGTACAGGGATCGATAGGGGGCCCCATATTATGGAACCTTCTTATCGACCCCTTACTAAAGGATTTAGAAAGAATGGGCTTTTATGTGCAGGCGTTTGCGGACGACATAGTGCTTCTCTTCAGTGGTGACACGGAAGAAATAAACAGACAGGCTAGGGAGGCCCTCGACTATGTTCGGGCGTGGGGTGTCAAGAATAAACTGAAATTTGCACCACATAAGACCAAGGCTATGACTATGACTAATAAACTAAAATATGACACCCCACGCCTGAGCATGGGAGGAACCCCCATTAGTATGGAATCTGAAATAAAAATATTAGGACTCACAATTGATCAAAAACTCACATTTAACACCCATTTGGCCATAACCTGCAAAAAGGCGCTCGAAATTTACAAAAGCCTGTCCAGGGCGGCAAAAGTTAGTTGGGGCTTACACCCAGAAATTATTCGCACCATTTACACAGCAGCAGTCGAGCCGGTTGTCCTGTACGCGTCGAGCGCGTGGGCAAGCTCTGTGTCAAAGCTCGGCGCTAGAAAACAACTGAACGCCATTCAACGAGGGTTCGCCCAGAAGCTCTGCCTCGCGTACAGGACAGTCTCCTTAAACTCCGCCCTTACTCTCTCTGGTCTGCTGCCTCTCGACCTTCGTATCCAAGAAGCCGGTAAGCTCTACGAAATCAAAAGAGACTCGAAAAACCACGACTTCGGAGATAGGGAGGTCGAAAAGGCGGTAGACTATGCAAAAACGACCCACCCCGCGCTTAATCCCGGCCTCTCCTACGAGTGCCTTACAAGCGAGGAGGAGATCGACAGCCTGACCAATATAGATGTAAAAATTTACACCGATGGCAGCAGACTCGAGGGGCTGGTCGGGGCCGCGTTTTCCTTATGGAAAAACGGCTTCGAATCCACGTGCCGAAAGTTTAAGCTGTCTTCGCATTGCACAGTGTATCAGGCCGAACTCCTGGCTCTCAGCAAGGCGACAGAGGCAATCCTTGGACAAGCTGGACACTCTTTTGGAGTGTTCAGCGATTCCAGGGCCGCCCTTGAGACTCTGTGCAATTGTGAGGCGAAGCACCCCCTCGCCATTAAAGCAAGGGAGAATATCCGCAACGCAGTTGCAATGAGCAAACTCGTGTCGCTTTTCTGGGTTAGGGCGCACGTGGGACTCGCCGGGAATGAACGGGCAGACGAACTGGCCAAGGAGGCCGCCCTCCGCACTAAAACTAAACCAGTATACGACCTTTGTCCGGTTTCATTTATGAAGAGACAAATCCGGGAGGAATCCCTTCATGAATGGAACCGGAGATATACGGAGGGAGAGACGGCCTCAGTGACAAAGAACTTCTTTCCGGACGTCCGCAGGGCACACAGGACAATGAAAAAGATAGGGCAAGATAGGGAGCTGACACAATTGTTCACGGGGCACGGTGGGTTCTCTGAGTATTTACATCGTTTTAAATGTAAGGAGAATCCATCATGCATCTGTGATCCCGATACACACGAAACTATTTTGCACCTTATTACAGAATGCCCCGTTTATGGCAGAGATAGACAAGATTTAGAATTTGAATTTGGCATCAAAATTGAAAAAGAAAAACTTGCAGAGGTAATAATAGACAAAACCGTTAGAACGAAATTTTTTAAGTTTTGTAAGAAAATAATCCATATAACAAACAATAGAAATAAAGTGTAAATTTATTTAGAATGTAATGAACATATTGTGAACATATGCCATGCATTTAATAAAAAAAAAAAAAAAAAAAAAAAAAAAAAAAAAAAAAAAAAAAAAAAAAATGCGAACGAATGGGAAGGAGGAAATGGAATAACAAATATACCTGTAATATTTATTAACTTCATAACTGTATACACTACTTTTAAGAAGCTCAATGTCACAAGAAAGAAAGCTCTGTATCAGCTGTAATGTATCGTATACTGGGTTGTAAAATAAGAAAATCCTGATGTCACGAATATATAAGCATTGTATTTAACTAAGAAAATATTGTAATTAACTGTCAAGAATAAACAAAATTGTAAAACTAGAAACTATAGTCACGAATGTACAAAAAACTAGAAAAACAAAAACTCTGACTCTTGCGTCAGGGGACAAGAGTAATAAATTTAAAAAAAAAAAAAAAAAAACCTAACCTAACCTAACCTAACCTAACCTAACCTAACCTAACCTAACCAAGTTTCGTGCCGAATCTTGCCCCGAGCACATGTTTTTCGTAATCGCTCCGCGGAAAAAATTCGAAAAAGTGGGATAAAGTGGTCCGATTTTTAAAATTTTACTACCGTTGTAATCGTCTCGGTGCCCCCCACACGCGGGTGATTCGATCCAACCTTAAAAACATCAAAAAAGTGTCGAAAAGTGCAAAAAACAAATTGTGAAAAATTTTCAAAACTTTTAAGTGCGATAAAAGACGCTATAGTGTTAGGATTTCTGTGATAGAAAGTGGACTTTGTAGGGGACAGTGACCTTTATTAGTATAGTGATTTTTAGAGTTAAGGACCTACGGGAAGTAGGTTTGACCTTGTGTTTTCACTTTTGGCGTCACCACGAGGTCAGTGAAATAAAGGTCTCAGCTCATATTTGAATAGTGATCAAGGAAGACGTCCACAAGACCACACAAAATCCATCAAAATAAAAATTTTTTGGATATATAGGGGGTGAGTAATTACAATTAGAAAATAGGAAATTCAAACATCTTTAGCGGAGGCGCCTATAAAGACGCGTGGGTTTTGACAGTGGATTCAGCTGGCATAAATAAGGAGCAAAGCAGCCCGCTCAAGAAAGGTAGGTGGTCCGGAGCCACAACTAGGTAAAAATCCGGAAAAACCATTTTTCCTTCAAAGCTGCAGCTGCATCGACCAGGAACCAGCCACGCAGGTCAAAGCCACACCAGAGGCTGCCCGCACTCACCCCCATCCTAACGCCCAAAACCGCGTGCCTCCAGCTGCTCCAGACTCAGAGAAATCCTAAATAAGGTAAAAAACCGGGATAAAACGGGAACGGCTGGGAACACAGAGTTGTAGGCACTAGGAGCAGACGGCAGGAACAAAGACCAACTCAACGAGCTGTCGCACGCCTCTCTACACCGTCTGGAACGGGAGTTATAAGCAAAAAACGTTTTGGCCGCCATTTTGTCGGCCATCTTGAAAAAATTTAAAGCCAAATTGCTCCCGAACCGGTTATCGGATTGGGGTGTGCGACACATCTCTGACAAGGGCTCAACGAGGAGAATTGAACGGAGTCATAAAAAGGAGAAAAAAGGGGGGATTTGTAACCCCCCCAAATTCACCCCCCATCACCTAGATAAGGTACCATTACCCCCCCTAGAAGGAAACCGCGATCCAGGCAGATTAAAACTGACGGAGTTATAAGCCAAAAAAGACCAACTTTGACGTTTCGTCCGCCATATTGGAAAAGTTTGGAGGCTTATAGCTCCGGAACAAGAAGCCATAGAAGGACGCGGTTTTCGATCCGGGACAGCACAGCGAGCCAGCTACAAAATCTGGGGGGTCAAAACTCGAAAAACGCGGAAAACTCATAAAAATTTTCCAAAAAATTTTCTTTGAATTCAAGACAAGAATCGAGTAGAGGGAAAAAATCTAAGACGGACAAGCCCAAAAACCCCCTACCTACGATAAATAGCTGCCGAGCTATACGCGCTTGAAGTTTGACATTGACAGCTCGGCAACTGTCAAACACCTCAAAAAAGCGGGCATAACTTCACTTCAGATAGGCCTAGAAGAACGCGGTTTCTTTTAGCAATCAAGGCTCTACTTCGGCTACCCCCTCCTGAATTTCAGCCAAATCGGTGTCATCGAACTTTCAAGGTCGAATTTTGGAGGCTGACCAACACCATTAGAAAGAACTCGAAAAACCGAGAAAAACGAGCCCAAACTCGGTCCAGTTAGCCCAGAAGATCAGGAAGCAGCGGTTTGTCTAATTTCCAGGCTGAAAATTGGCCGCCATTTTGAAAAATTTAAAAGCCTGATAACTCCGCTCCCAAACGCCGTAGAGAGACGGGGTTTTCTTTAGGGACATCGGCAGCCAAAGCTCTATCCAGGGTTGCCCACTCCGAACACCTGGAAAAGGGGTCAACCCCTGGAAGAAGCAAAAACTCACCTGGAAGCTTCGGGACATCGCAGATAGCTGCGGTTTTCAGGTACCGGTACTGGAGAAGGTTGAAGACGCCACACCTGCAAATCCGGAACACCTGGAACGCCTGCAGCACCTGGAAAATAAGAAAAAACCGAACTCACCTGGAGGAAGCCACCGCATCGGGATCTGGAGAGCTGCAACACCTGAAAAAGAGCTTAAACCTAAGGTATAAAAATTGTTAGTAGTTTTAGTGACCAGTAGCCCCTATTGGAGCTACTGTCTAGTTTGTAAGAAGTTGAATAAGGACCAACTACACCATTTTTGGTGTAGTTGTTAGGCTAAGATTTTTGATTGTATTGTGTGCTTAGGGAACCCCTCACACAACACGTTATTTTATTTAGCTAGAGTAGGTCAGTTAACCCCCCTATTGGGGAAACTGCTAGGTTAGTAATTTTGACATTTTATAAATTTGACATTTATTTAAATAATTCAATTTTAATTTATTTATTTTATCTTATTTCATTTCATTTTACAATTGACATTTAAATTCTATTTATTTTATTTTATTTTGACTAAATCTCCCTAACAAAATGATGCCACGCACCCCCCTGATACAACGAGCTAGCGACACCTTCATCATTTCACCTCCGAAAAGAAACGAGGCCGACGAGGGCAGAGCCCAGTCGCAGCCGACAAAGCCCTCCGCCGTGCGGAGGAGCATTGACAATTTTGAAACGATGAATATAAATAACGAAACACCAACCACTAGTAAGATAAAGCCAAGTCAGGAACCAGCTGCACCTAAAACAAAAACAAGCAAAAAACCGGTAATCGTGGAAAAAGTTTATAGCCCCGTTCCACCTAACAAACCCAAAACAACGGAAGGAAGAGCCTGTCTAGAGCGAGCGAAGAGATTCATAAATTGTTCCAAAAATTTTAAGACGGAACTTAAAGAAGGAGCCTTCGCCGCTATAGAGAGGCTCTTCGAAATAGTAAAAGAGTTAGAAAACGAACTCACCAGTGTCAGAGCCGGGAGCAATGGCGGGCCGGGAAAGGACCCTATACATCCTCCTCGGTCAGCCGGCGCAGGAGCGAATGTGGAGGCAGAAACACTGGTGAGGAACCTGGAAGAGAATAGTAGATTAATAATAGAAAATATAAAAAAGATGGAAGAAATAGGAGAAAGCATTAGGGAAAATCGAGATAAAATGGGAAAATTGAGCTCGTTACTGGAGAACAACATGACAGTCGCTAAACCGGCGACCTATGCGAGCGTTGCTTCGAGAGGTGTCGTAGAGAAACCTCCTGAAGCAAGAGCTCTGCATTCAGTCATGGTGTCCTCCAGAGACGGGCAAGATAATGGCGAGGAAGTACTGGAAAAGATCAGGAAGACGGTAAATCCAAAAGACGGATGGGTAAAGGTGGAAAGGGTGCGAAAGGTAAAGAACAGGAAAGTCGTCGTAGGTTGTATGAATGAGGAGGAGAAAAACAAGGTGAAGGAAAGACTGTGTATGAATGATGGACTAATAGTTGAAGAAGTGAGGAATAAGAACCCCCTTCTAGCCTTCAAAGATGTGATGAAGGTCGACGTAGCTGACTTTGTCACTGCGTTCTGCAACCAAAATGCAGACATCTTTGGGGGCTTGAAGGGGGAGGAGAAAAAGGTAGAAGTAGCATATGTGAAGAATGCGAGGAACTCCCTACAAAAACATCTCGTGGCCAGAGTCAGCCCACAAGTATGGAAGAGGTGTGTGGATGTAGGCTACGCCCATATTGGGCTAGGCAGAGTGCGTGTAGAGGACCACAGTCCGTTGGTGCAGTGCTCCTGTTGCCTGGGGTATGGGCACACGAGGAGGCACTGTGAGGAAAGTCAGGTGCGATGCAGTCACTGCGCCGGTCCTCATTTGAGGACTGAATGCGACAAGTGGCTGCAGGGAGAAAAGCCTAAGTGCATTAATTGCGCGAAGGCAAAGAGAGGCAACGAGGAGCACAGCGCCTTCGATAGAGAGTGTTTGGAAAGGAAGAGGTGGGATGCTCTGGCCAGATCGGCGGTAGCGTACTGCTAAGGTTGTCCCCGGTGAGTACTTCCAGTACCGAATTTTGCAGGCCAACCTCCAGCGGAGCCAATTCGCCACAAGGGAGTTAATGCTCGAAGCCACCAAGCGTAAGGCCTGCGTTGCGCTGCTGCAAGAACCCTACATAGGTGGGGCCCGGAGTATGAGGACACACAATGGGATGAGGGTCTACCAGAGCGATGGGGAAGGGGGCGGTGTGGTCAAGGCGTGTGTTGTGGTATTCGACGACACACTGGATGTCGAACTACACACACGCCTTAGCAATAACAACATTGTTGTGGCCACCCTCCGAACCAAAGCCTGGGAGATGGTTGTAGTGTCCTTTTACTTCGAGCCCGATAAGCCTGTGGGGCCTTACCTGGACCATCTTATGCGGATAGGAAGGGAGTTAGGATCCGATAAGATGGTCCTGGGCGGCGACGCCAACGCAAAGAGCCCGTGGTGGGGTGGCGATGTGGAAGACCCGCGAGGAAGGGAAGTGTCTGCTGTACTGGAAGCAATGAGCCTACACATACTCAACACCGGAAACATACCTACGTACGACACTGTCAGAGGGGGAAAAAGGTACACCAGCTTTGTGGATGTGACAGCGTGCTCTGACGATCTGCTGGACCGAGTGGGCGACTGGAGGGTAGAGGAGAGTCTGACGAGCTCGGACCACAACGGCATATCCTTCGGCATCACACAACATAAGTCCACAGGCACGAACATAATACGTACCACACGCATTTTTAACACACATAAGGCGAACTGGACTCAGTTTCGTGAGAAGCTGACCCAGTTGATGTCGGACAGACAATTGACTGTACAAGCGATTGACTCAATACACAGCACACAACAAATAGATGATGCAATAGACAGTTACACACAAGCCATAACACAGACATGCAGAGACACCATGCCGACCAAAAAACACACGCAGAAATTCACATTGTCGTGGTGGAATGATGAGCTCGCGCAGATGAAGAAGGAGGTCGCCACGAGGAAACGCAGGATCCGGAACGCAGCGCCTGATCGCAGAAACCGCGTAGTTGGGTTGTACCTGGAAGCAAAAGAGAAGTATGAGAGTGCAGTGAAAGAGGCTCAAGTAGCGAGCTGGAAGGAGTTTTGCCGAAAACAGGATAGGGAGGGGGTCTGGGAGGGCATCTACAGAGTGCTGAACAGAGTTGGAGGGAGGGAGGAGGATCTGCCCCTAATAAGGGGCAGGGAGACCCTCGACGCCCGAAGCTCCGCAGAACTGTTGGCGGAGACCTTCTACCCCGCGGACCTGGAAAGTGATGAAAGCGAGGAACATCGACGGACGGGCCGGCGTGCGGAGTCCTTGGACTCCGAACAGCCGACGGGCCCGGACGACCCTCCTTTCATCATGGAGGAGTTGAAGAGGGCCGTAAGGTCCTTCAACCCCAAAAAGGCCCCCGGGGCGGACGGTCTCACGTCCGACATCTGCCAGCACGCTGTGGATTGTAACCCGGAGTGGTTCCTTGCCCTGCTGAATAAGTGCCTCACTGTCGGCTGCTTTCCTGAAAAGTGGAAGCAGGCAACAGTGGTGGTGCTGAGAAAGCCGGGCAAGGAATCATACCGGGTACCAAAAGCCTATCGACCGATCGGCCTTCTTCCTGTTCTCGGCAAAATCTTCGAGAAGATGCTGGTCGCCCGACTTAGGTTCTACCTGTTGCCCAAAATAAGCCCCAACCAGTATGGCTTTATGCCCCAAAGAAGCACCGAAGACGCCCTCTATAGGTTGGTGAACCACATCAGAAAGCTGAGGGAGGAGAAGAAAATTTCTGTTGTGGTGTCGCTGGACATAGAGGGGGCCTTCGATAGTGCTTGGTGGCCGGCCATAAAGGTTCGGTTGGCTGAAGTTGGGTGTCCGGGGAACCTGAGACGGGTGTTCAGTAGCTACTTGAGCGGCAGGAGCGTGAATGTTAGATATGCTGGTGTGGAAGTGAGCAGGGGAACTGACAAGGGGTGCGTACAGGGGTCCATCGGCGGACCTATCCTGTGGGACCTCTTGTTGGATCCCCTGCTAATTTTGTTAGAGGAGATGAATGTATTTAACCAAGCGTTCGCGGACGACATTGTTTTAGTCTTTGAAGGGAACACGGCCTTAGAAATAGAGCAGAAGGCAAACACGATACTGGAAAAAATCAGGAAATGGGGGGAACTAAACAAGTTGAAATTTGCCCCCCATAAAACTTGCGCATTATTATCGACAAGAAAATTAAAGTTTGATGTGCCGCGACTCACTATGGGGGGTGTCGATATAAAATATTACGACAATATTAAGGTCTTAGGCCTAATAATTGATAAAGGCCTAACATTCAACGCCCACGTAAGCAGCGTCTGCCAGAAGGCAATAAATAGATATAAGCAGCTCGCAAAAGCTGCGAGAGTAGGATGGGGGCTTAACCCCCACATAGTTAGAATTATATATACCGCTGTAATAGAGCCGACTATTCTGTATGCAGCAGCAGCGTGGGCACCCACCGCGGAAAAGATGGGGGTCCAAAAACGGCTCAACTCCGTTCAACGGGGTTTTGCCCAGAAGATCTGCAGAGCATATCGAACTGTCTCCCTGAACTCTGCAATGCTGTTGGCTGGGATACTCCCTCTTGACCTCAGAATACTCGAAGCATCGAGGCTTTATGAGGCCAAGAAGGGAGTGCCACACCCGGTATTGAGGGACAGGGAGGTGGAGCGAATGGCTCCTGCGATTGAGGACCCACATCCGGCAGAGCAGGTAGAGCTGAGGTTCGGGTTGGTAAATGAGGACTCATATGCTGACGTGGTTAACAGCCACGTCCATAGGATCTATACGGACGGCAGCAAGATTGAGGGTCGAGTCGGAGCCGCACTCTCCGTATGGAAGGGTGAGGCCGAGACAAAGGCCGTCAAGCTTGCATTGCCGCCGTATTGCACCGTCTACCAAGCCGAACTTCTAGCGCTCCAAAGAGCAGTAACTATAGCCTGCAAGAGTGGACTGGCGAAGGTCGGAATCCTCAGCGATTCCAGATCGGCCCTCCAGGCTGTCACTCTCAGTTCCCCTCACCCCCTGGCAGTGCAAACAAGGGCGGCCCTCCGAAAAGCTGCTATGCAGAGGCGGGAGGTCTCCTTGTTTTGGATTAAGGCGCACGCAGGGTTGAGAGGGAATGAGAGAGTAGACGAGTTAGCCAAGGAGGCCGCTCTGGGCTCGAAGAGGAAGCCCGACTACGATCTGTGTCCTGTTTCATTCGTCAAGCGTATCCTAAGAGAGGATACGGTTGGGGAATGGGACAGGAGATACGAAGTGGGAGGGACAGCCGGAGTCACAAAGCTCTTTTTCCCAAGCGCTGCTGCTGCACACAAAATAGTCAAGAAAATAGACATTACACATCACACAACACAGATACTGACTGGCCACGGCGGATTCGCCTTCTACTTGAACAGATTCAAGTTGAAGGAGGATCCGTCGTGTTCGTGTCAGCCCGGAGTTGAGGAGACGGTTCCTCACCTGTTACTCGAGTGCCCAATTTTTGCAAGCAATAGATATGATATTGAGCAGAAATTGGGCACATCGATGACGGGTGAGAACCTGCCTTCCATCCTGGGGGGAAAAAAGAGGGATATATTTCTCTCTTTTTGTAAATATGTTGTTCAATATGTAAATAAGATTAACTGTGATAAATTAGTGTGATGTTAGTTGTAGGCTTTACTGTGATATTAGGGTTAGTTGAATGTTGTGCCGTAGTTTTATCGTTTTACTTTTGACATATTGAATTTTATTGAAATTATTAATTATTGGAATTATTATTGAGTATTTAATTTAATTGGGTTTGTTTTATAATTGCTGAATTTTCATATATTTTATTGACTGTGAATAATGTTATAGTGCTTATTACTAATTGTACAAAATTTTTTGCTTATTACCAACTCTGATATATAACTATGATATTTGACATGTACTAGAAGTATAAATTATTGTATAGGATGACGAAATTACTTTTGTAATAAAAACTATGTAATAGAAAAGAACATGACGAAAACAATTGTAAGAAAACAATCAATAAAAATAAGAAATTGTAATCACTAGTTATAAGAGTATTTTAAAAAAGAAAAGAAAAAGAAAAAAGAGCAAAAAATTAAAAAAGAAAGCAAAAAACAAGGATGGAAAAAAAAAAAAAAAAAAAAAAAAAAAAAAAAAAAAAAAAAAAAAAAAAAAAAAAAAAAAACCTAACCTAACCTAACCTAACCTAACCTAACCTAACCTAACCTAACCTAACCTAACCTAACCTAACCTAACCTAACCTAACCTAACCTAACCTAACCTAACCTAACCTAACCTAACCTAACCTAACCTAACCTAACCTAACCTAACCTAACCTAACCTAACCTAACCTAACCTAACCTAACCTAACCTAACCTAACCTAACCTAACCTAACCTAACCTAACCTAACCTAACCTAACCTAACCTAACCTAACCTAACCTAACCTAACCTAACCTAACCTTTTTTTTTTTTTTTTTTTTTGATGCGCAGGGGAAACCCATCATGGGTCCCCCGGGTCGGGTATGTGCCTCAGTTAAGCTGAAGCACCCCGGGGGTATGTGAGACTCTTACTCACTAAAACCACCTGCGGTTGCCTTCAGCCGTATACCGGAGGGATGTCCTGGATCTCTCTAACACAGGACTCCCTCCACGACCGGCCGGTCTACCTCACAAGGGACCGGACTTCCACCAAGTTAGGGAACGCTTAGGCAAACTAAAGCGTTCCCCTCGGCGCCGGGACTAGCTAAGCCGGGCAGGTACCCATCCTGGCCCGGAGTCCCGTGGGACGGAAGTTATTGGAGGTTCGCATAGCGACGCCTCCGCACTCCCGTCCTACGCCGGCGGAGCGGAACGGAGGAAGGGTCGTCCTCTCTGTTCCGCTCCGCGGCCTCTTTCTGTGAAAGGACGGTTTCACAGAAAGAGACCGCCGCCTGCCAACCCTCATCACTCTCGAGCATGCAGCGCACCATGCTCGGTAGTGAGAGGTCTCCACCTAGCACCGCCACGAGATCGTGGCGCTGCACGGCCCAACGATCGCACACCTCGAGGGTGTGCTGGGCCGTGTCCTCCGCAGCGCCACAATCGTGGCAGGCTGGCGTTGGCTCTCTCCTGGCGACCTTACACAAGTACGCACCGAAACAACCGTGTCCGGTGAGTACCTGTGTAAGGCGGAAGGTGAGGGGCTTTCTCTTGCGGCGCATCCACGCCGCAAGAACCGGACGCAGAGCCTCAGCAGTACGTTGACCGTACTGGGCCTGCGCCAGGTCCTCACCCCACCTCCTCAACAGCCACTGCTCTCCCAGCCTTCGGACCCGCCGGAGCTCCTCCCATTGCAAGTCTTCGCCCCGCGACCTCCTCTCTGAAACGAGGAGGTGCAACTCGGCGAAGACCGTCGCAACAAGCTCCCACGGCGGGTCTCCCGCCAGGGCAGTAGCTGCCGCCCAGGAGACCGTACGGTACCCCCTGATCACCCTCACCGCTATGACCCGCTGCGCTTTTCGCAGCTGGGCCTTATTGCGAGCGGTGAGGGAATCCGCCCAAATTGGGGCACCGTACAGGGCTATACTCCGACAGACTCCGGAGTACAGCCGCCTGCAGGCTTCGCTGGGCCCTCCTACATTAGGCAAGAGCCGGCCCAGCGCTGACGCCGCCCTCACGACCTTCGGTCCCAACTGTTGGAAATGTGGGCCGAAGGTCCACCTCCCGTCCAGGATGAGTCCAAGACATTTAAGCGTCGGACTCATCCTGACCTCCGTCTCTCCGATAAGGAGTCGTGCTCCGGGTGGGGGTCCTCTCCTCCCAGGTCCGCGGAAGAGTAGGGCTTCGGTCTTGTCTAGACGTACCCGAAGCCCCAGCCGCTCTATGCGGCTGACAATGAGTAATGCTCCCACCTCAGCCAGCCGCGCGGCCTCCTCGTAGGTCTTCCCTCGGAACAGGGCATAGGTGTCGTCGCAGTAGCAGACGAGCACCATGCCCGAGAGAAGAGCACACCGCAGGACCCAGTCAAAGCCGACGTCCCAAAGGTCCGGACCCAGACGCGAACCCTGGGGGACGCCGCACTCGACCTCCAACCTCTCTATGGACCCCGACCCGTCCTCGTACACGACCTCCCTATCGGAGAGATACGCGTTCATCAGCCTCCCGAGATACGGGGGCACACCGAAGTAGATCAGTGCCTCCCGTATTACGCTGTGTGGGAGGCTGTTGAAGGCGTTGGCGATGTCAAACGACACCGCCACCACCACCTCCCCTCGACGTTCCGCATCACCCGTCACTGACCTTAGGCGCTCTAGGGCGTCGACGGTCGACCGACCCGCCCGGAACCCAAATTGACTGTCAGACAGCCTGGGCCCGGGTCCTCCCTCCAAATGTTGAACAAGGCGGGAGGCAAGGATAAGCTCAAAAGCCTTGCCCACCTCGTTCAACAACACGATCGGTCGCACCCCCGACGCACAGTCCGGTGGTCGCCCGCCCTTCGGAATAAGGACGAGTCGACCCTTCTTCCATGCCTCCGGGAACTGTCTGCTCTGTAGGCAGCAGTTGAACAATTCCCGGAGCCTATCTTCAAGGTGCACGAGGGCTATCGCCAAAACCCTTCCGTGCACCCCGTCCGGACCGGGCGCCCTCTTCTTACTACGGAGGCGGGACAGAACCGCCTCCATTTCTGCGTCAGTGACGGGTGGCGGAACATCCTCCACCACTGAGTCCAGCATCAGCGGGGCCATTCGCGGAGGAGCGAATCCTACTGGGGGGTCCGGGAACAGTTCCCGGACAATATTCCCCAGCACTTGTGGCTGGAGTGTCTCCGTCAACGGGGCCGACTGGGCGCGAAGTTTGTTTCGCGCCCTTTTATACGGTCGGCCCCAGGGGTCATTGTCAATCCCCTCCACCAACTCCAGCCACGCTCGCTCCTTGGCCCGACTGATGGCCAGCTGCAAGATCTCCCTTTTCGCCCGGTAGACCCTATACAGCCGGCCATCGCGCTGCTCATCCTGGGGACGGCGCCGCCTGCTGCGAGTATATGCGCGACGCGCAGCATTGCAGGCGGCGCGAAGGTCGGCCAACTCCGTCGACCACCAGTAGACTGCCCTCCGGGGTGGGGGGCGACCCCGTACTCTAGGCATGGCTGCTCGGCAGACGCTAGTGAGCATGTTGCCGAAACAGCCAGCCAATTCGTCTACCCCCATTCCCTCAGAGGACGGAAGACTCCAACGGCCGACGATGGCCGCCTCCTCCGCCAGTTCCCGATTGAGCTTTGAAAGAGCCCAACGCGGGAACAACCTAACCTAACCTAACCTAACCTAACCTAACCTAACCTAACCTAACCTAACCTAACCTAACCTAACCTAACCTAACCTAACCTAACCTAACCTAACCTAACATAACCTAACCTAACATAACCTAACCTAACCTAACCTAACCTAACCTAACCTAACCTAACCTAACCTAACCTAACCTAACCTAACCTAACCTAACCTAACCTAACCTAACCTAACCTAACCTAACCTAACCTAACCTAACCTAACCTAACCTAACCTAACCTAACCTAACCTAACCTAACCTAACCTAACCTAACCTAACCTAACCTAACCTAACCTAACCTAACCTAACCTAACCTAACCTAACCTAACCTAACCTAACCTAACCTAACCTAACCTAACCTAACCTTTTTTTTTTTTTTTTTTGATGCGCAGGGGAAACCCGTCATGGGTCCCCCGGGTTGGGTATGTGCCTCAGTTAAGCTGAAGCACCCCGGGGGTATGTGAGACTCCTACTCACTAAAACCACCTGCGGTTGCCTTCAGCCGTATACGGAGGGATATCCTGGATCTCTCTAACACAGGACTCCCCCCACGACCGGCCGGTCTACCTCACAAGGGACCGGACTTCCACCAAGTTAGGGAACGCTTAGGCAAACTAAAGCGTTCCCCTCGACGCCGGGACTAGCTAAGCCGGGCAGGTACCCATCCTGACCCGGAGCCCCGTGGGACGGAAGTTATTGGAGGTTCGCATAGCGACGCCTCCGCACTCCCGTCCTACGCCGGCGGAGCGGAACGGAGGAAGGGTTATCCTCTCTGTTCCGCTCCGCGGCCTCTTTCTGTGAAAGGACGGTTTCACAGAAAGAGACCGCCGCCTGCCAAGCCTCATCACTCTCGAGCATGCAGCGCACCATGCTCGGGAGTGAGAGGTCTCCACCTAGCACTGCCACGAGATCGTGGCGCTGCACGGCCCAACGATCGCACACCTCGAGGGTGTGCTGGGCCGTGTCCTCCGCAGCGCCACAGTCGTGGCAGGCTGGCGTAGGCTCCCTCCTGGCGACCTTACACAAGTACGCACCGAAACAACCATGTCCGGTGAGCACCTGTGTAAGGCGGAAGGTGAGGGGTTTTCTCTTGCGGCGCATCCACGCCGCAAGAACTGGACGCAGAGCCTGAGCAGTACGTTGCCCGTACTGGGCCTGCGCCAGGTCCTCACCCCACCTCCTCAACAGCCACTGCTCTCCTAGCCTTCGGACCCGCCGGAGCTCCTCCCATTGCAAGTCCTCGCCCCGCGACCTCCTCTCTGAAACGAGGAGGTGCAACTCGGCGAAGACCGTCGCAACAAGCTCCCACGGCGGGTCGCCCGCCAGGGCAGTAGCTGCCACCCAGGAGACCGTACGGTACCCCCTGATCACCCTCACCGCTATGACCCGCTGCGCTTTTCGCAGCTGGGCCTTATTGCGAGCGGTGAGGGAGTCCGCCCAAACTGGGGCACCGTACAGGGCTATACTCCGACAGACTCCGGAGTACAGCCGCCTGCAGGCTTCGCTGGGCCCTCCTATATTAGGCAGGAGCCGGCCCAGCGCTGACGCCGCCCTCACGACCTTCGGTCCCAGCTGTTGGAAGTGTGGGCCGAAGGTCCACCTCCCGTCCAGGATGAGCCCAAGACATTTAAGCGTCGGACTCATCCTGACCTCCGTCTCTCCGATAAGGAGTCGAGCTCCGGGTGGGGGTCCTCTCCTCCCGGGTCCGCGGAAGAGCAGGGCTTCGGTCTTGCTTAAGCGTACCCGAAGCCCCAACCGCTCTATGCGGCTGACAATGAGGGATGATCCCACCTCCGCCAGCCGCGCAGCCTCCTGAAAAGTCCGTCCCCGAAATAGTGCATAAGTGTCGTCGCAATAGCAGACTAGCACCATTCCGGGGAGGAGACCGCTCCGCAGGACCCAGTCGTAGCCGATGTAACCTAACCTAACCTAACCTAACCTAACCTAACCTAACCTAACCTAACCTAACCTAACCTTTTTTTTTTTTTTTTTTTTTTTAGGAGGGGAAATACTTTGCGTATCCCCCACCCCCTCGGGGGAAGGGGCGGGGGTATGTGGGACTCCCTACAAGAGGTCTACCCACTAAAACCCCCCCAGCCCTCCGTCACGCGCCTAGTGCGGGAGGGGCGGGAACCGCGGAGCGACTACAACTCCGCCCCTCCCCGCGCGCAGCCGCAACCGGCACCTTCTTCAAGCGGCTTGAGCCGCGTACCTCACCGAGAGCCCCCCGGGCTATAGGGGGGCTGTCTTCTCGGGACCCATACTGTGGGCGGGATCCCCCGATCACCGCCCACGGGTCTAGGCGTCCGTCTCCATTCGGGCGGGAGCGGGCGGGGCCCGCGCGCCTTTAGGTCTCGACTTTTTGTGTCGAGCCTTTTTGGTCGGCGCCTTGTCTTCTCCGGGGGCCGGCTTTGACGTAGATGGGCATCTACCCAGCTCGTGCCCCCTTTCGGCCCTGCCAGCGGCCTCGCACAGGGCGCAGTTTGGTGCTGCAGCCCCGCACTCTGCCGCCTTGTGCCCCGGTTTCCCGCACCGAAAACAAGTCCGGCTACGGTCCACCGGGCACTGGCACTTGGCAGCCACGTGGCCGGTGTCCTGGCAGCGGAAGCAGCGCGTCGGCCTCGCGGCCAGCAACGCCACCCTCGCCGACACCCAACCAATACGCAACCGCCCAGAGCTCGAGAGCTTCTTAGCGGCCGCGACTGGAAGGCGTACCCAACACGATCCGTCCCCCCGCGGCCCCTCTCTAATCGGCCCCACCCGGACATCGCCGGCCAGGCACTCCCCTTCAAGTGCGACCGCTTCCATGATTTCGGCGGCCGTCACAGAGTCGTCAAGGCCGGCGATGCGCATCTCCGCGCAAGCAGCTGGCCGCCCGACTTTCACTTCCTGAGGCAGGACGGTCCTCAGCCTCGCGGCAAAGGCGTCCGCCTTCTTCTCTGCGCCCTCGCCGGCGATAGTGAGGAGGCGCCCTCCAGTTCGGGCCCGGCGGAAGCGGACTTGCGGAATATCGAACTCCGCGATGTTCACCGCCCGCCGGGCCGTCTCAAGCGCCTTGGCGTACGTCATACCCGCCTTCACGGCCGACTCTTCTATTGTGAGAGCGACGGCCGCAGTGGCGGGGACGCGAAGCCTTGGCTTTTTCTTCTTCTTCGGGGCGGCTGTAGTTGGTGTAGCCGCCCCATTCTTCTTCTTGGCCCTGGGACCCACCGTGGTCCACGGGGCCTCAGTACGAGGGGAGCTGGTATTCGCTCCCCCTTGTGTCGCCTCCTGAGCAGCCATTGACGGCCGCTTTTTCTTCTTTCGGCCCTTTTTGGCCTTGGGCGCCTCGGGCGCGGCAGGGGCCTCTTGTGGGGCCTCTGTGGCGACGGGCTGCCGCGTCTTCTTTTGGGCCGGTTTCCCCTTGGCTTTTGGCTTCGGGGTCCCCGGCGTCTGCTCCGGTATTGCCTCTACACTTTCGACGGTGGCCGGGGTAACACTCCGGGCTCTGTCCGCCGCGAGCGGAGGTCGCAGTCGAGGCTCTGGGAGGAGCCGACTCTCCAGTCCGGCCAGCCGAGCGTTCAGCATATTGCTGAAGGTCTCTACGTTAGAACGAGAGACCTCAGACAACAGCTGGCGCATGTCCTGCTCGGCCGGCTTCGACACTTTTTGACGCAGCGCCTCTAACTCCTTGCGCATAGACTCCACTTCTTGTTGGAGCCGCGCATTCTGAGCTTCGAGGGCTCGTATCTCTTCCGTCGCTCCGCGGTTCTTCATAGCGGCGACGGTAGTGCGTATGTCACTGACCGCCTCCTTCAGAAGACGTTGGAATGTCCCCTTCAGGTTGTTCGACTTCGCTGCGACCATGGAGATCGTTCCCAGCGAAGTCTCAACACATTGGGCCAGAGCGTGGATGGTCTGCTCTGGCCTGTCTTCTTCCATGGGGGCGGGGCTCGCGAGGAGCGAAGAGCGCGTCTCTCGCGCCGCCCTGGCCGCCTCGGCAACCTCTTCCTCCGCCTGGAGTCGAAGGGCCTCCTCCTTCTCTCTATTCAGGTCGGCCTGCGCCTTCGCCAGACCGACATATTGTCCAGTCGTTGGCGGGCGGCCGCGTCCTCTCTTGGCTTTTGGCACGGCCCCTTTGCTGAGGGGCGGTGTCACGTCGTCGTCAGAGCGCCTCTTACGGCGCGTCTTCTCCGAGAGTGCGGGCAAGCCCTCGGAGTCCAGCGATATGCCAGACATCTCACTGGAGTCCGAGAGCCAGTCCTCGCTGTCACATCCGGGATAGTCTCGTCCATGTTGGGAGACTCGACCACGAGGGGAGTCTCTACCAATGTCGTCTTTTCCGGTGCTTGGAGGCGGCATTTTCACGTCGCGTGTCAAGAGGACACGCGGCAGATCCTTGTCGCCTCTCAGCTTCTTCTTCTGCATCAACTTCAGCATCCGCTCAACGCCGTTGGGCTGCGGCTGACTGAAGTCGATGTCCTCGTCCGTTAGAAGCTCCGCCGCCGGCGCGGTAATGGGCGCCGGCTTCGGGCTGTCGCGATTCTTCGCGCTGTCACTTCCTCCTCCTCCTAACGCCGCCAAAATGGCCCTCTGTCTCGCCGCTTTAGCGGCCTCCTCTTCCTTCTTCACCGCCTTAGCGGCCCCCTCGTCCTTCCTCGTAATAAGTGGCCCCTCCGTATACGAGGGCCGGCCACCGTCCGAAGACGGCGCATGGGATTCTCCGGCTCCTGAGGAGCCGGGACCCACCCGGAGAATACTTGGCTTATCACGACTGCTCATCTTAACTCACTCCGACACCCCGGGTCGCGGGCTCGTTCGTCACACAGCGAGCTCTGCCAGACATACAAAACAAACACGCACAGAAACACACGCCATACCGGCGTTCAGCCACCCCTCCCGTGTCACCGTGAAAACGCTCACGATGGCACGGGGGAGGTGCCCAGGGACACGACGTGGACGGACCGGTATCGCCCCCAACCTAACCTAACCTAACCTAACCTAACCTTTTTTTTTTTTTTTTTTTTTTTTTTTTTTTTTTTTTTTTTTAGGAGGGGAAATGCGTTACGCATCCCCCGCCCCCTCGGGGGAAGAGGCGGGGGTATGTGGGACTCCCTACTCGAGGTTTACCCACTAAAACCCCCCCAGCCCTCCGTCACGCGCCTAGTGCGGGAGGGACGGGAAACCGCGGAGCGACTACAACTCCGCCCCTCCCCGCGCGCAGCCGCAACCGGCACCTTCTTCAAGCGGCTTGAGCCGCGTACCTCACCGAGAGCCCCCCGGGCTATAGGGGGGCTGTCTTCTCGGGACCCATACTGTGGGCGGGATCCCCCGATCACCGCCCACGGGTCTAGGCGTCCGTCTCCATTCGGGCGGGAGCGGGCGGGGCCCGCGCGCCTTTAGGTCTCGACTTTTTGTGTCGAGCCTTTTTGGTCGGCGCCTTGTCTTCTCCGGGGGCCGGCTTTGATGTAGATGGGCATCTACCCAGCTCGTGCCCCCTTTCGGCCCTGCCAGCGGCCTCGCACAGGGCGCAGTTTGGTGTTGCAGCCCCGCACTCCGCCGCCTTGTGCCCCGGTTCCCCGCACCGAAAACAAGTCCGGCTACGGTCCACCGGGCACTGGCACTTGGCAGCCACGTGGCCGGTGTCCTGGCAGCGGAAGCAGCGCGTCGGCCTCGCGGCCAGCAACGCCACCCTCGCCGACACCCAACCAATACGCAACCGCCCAGAGCTCGAGAGCTTCTTAGCGGCCGCGACTGGAAGGCGGACCCAACACGATCCGTCCCCCCGTGGCCCCTCTCTAATCGGCCCTACCCGGACATCGCCGGCCAGGCACTCCCCTTCAAGTGCGACCGCTTCCATGATTTCGGCGGCCGTCACAGAGTCGTCAAGGCCGGCGATGCGCATCTCCGCGCAAGCAGCTGGCCGCCCGACTTTCACTTCCTGAGGCAGGACTGTCTTCAGCCTCGCGGCAAAGGCGTCCGCCTTCTTCTCTGCGCCCTCACCGGCGATAGTGAGGAGGCGCCCTCCAGTTCGGGCCCGGCGGAAGCGGACTTGCGGAATATCGAACTCCGCGATGTTCACCGCCCGCCGGGCCGTCTCAAGTGCCTTGGCGTACGTCAAGCCCGCCTTCACGGCCGACTCTTCAATGGTGAGAGCGACGGCCGCGGTGGCGGGGACGCGAAGCCTTGGCTTTCTCTTCTTCTTCGGGGCGGCTGTAGATGGTGTAGCCACCCCTTTCTTCTTCTTGCCCTTTGGACCTACCGTGGTCCATGGGGCCTCAGTACGAGGGGAGCTGGTGTTCGCTCCCCCTTGTGTCGCTTCCAGAGCGGCCATCGACGGCCGCTTCTTCTTCCGGCCCTTCTTGGCCTTGGGCGCCTCAGGCGCGGCAGGGGCCTCTTGCGGGGCCTCTGCGGCGACTGGCTGCCGTGTCTTCTTTGGGGCCGGTTTCCCCTTGGCCTTCTGCTTCGGGGTCCCCGGCGTCTCTTCCGGTGGTTTCTCAACGCTTTCGACGGCAAGTGGAGTGATGCTCCGATCTCTGTCCGCCGCGAGCGGAGGTCGCAGTCGAGGCTCTGGGAGGAGCCGACTCTCCAGTCCGGCCAGCCGAGCGTTCAGCATATTGCTGAAGGTCTCTACGTTAGAACGAGAGACCTCAGACAACAGCTGGCGCATGTCCTGCTCGGCCGGCTTCGACACTTTTTGACGCAGCGCCTCTAACTCCTTGCGCATAGACTCCACTTCTTGTTGGAGCCGCGCATTCTGAGCTTCGAGGGCTCGTATCTCTTCCGTCGCTCCGCGGTTCTTCATAGCGGCGACGGTAGTGCGTATGTCACTGACCGCCTCCTTCAGAAGACGTTGGAATGTCCCCTTCAGGTTGTTCGACTTCGCTGCGACCATGGAGATCGTTCCCAGCGAAGTCTCAACACATTGGGCCAGAGCGTGGATGGTCTGCTCTGGCCTGTCTTCTTCCATGGGGGCGGGGCTCGCGAGGAGCGAAGAGCGCGTCTCTCGCGCCGCCCTGGCCGCCTCGGCAACCTCTTCCTCCGCCTGGAGTCGAAGGGCCTCCTCCTTCTCTCTATTCAGGTCGGCCTGCGCCTTCGCCAGACCGACATATTGTCCAGTCGTTGGCGGGCGGCCGCGTCCTCTCTTGGCTTTTGGCACGGCCCCTTTGCTGAGGGGCGGTGTCACGTCGTCGTCAGAGCGCCTCTTACGGCGCGTCTTCTCCGAGAGTGCGGGCAAGCCCTCGGAGTCCAGCGATATGCCAGACATCTCACTGGAGTCCGAGAGCCAGTCCTCGCTGTCACATCCGGGATAGTCTCGTCCATGTTGGGAGACTCGACCACGAGGGGAGTCTCTACCAATGTCGTCTTTTCCGGTGCTTGGAGGCGGCATTTTCACGTCGCGTGTCAAGAGGACACGCGGCAGATCCTTGTCGCCTCTCAGCTTCTTCTTCTGCATCAACTTCAGCATCCGCTCAACGCCGTTGGGCTGCGGCTGACTGAAGTCGATGTCCTCGTCCGTTAGAAGCTCCGCCGCCGGCGCGGTAATGGGCGCCGGCTTCGGGCTGTCGCGCTTCTTCGCGCTGTCACTTCCTCCTCCTCCTAACGCCGCCAAAATGGCCCTCTGTCTCGCCGCTTTAGCGGCCTCCTCTTCCTTCTTCACCGCCTTAGCGGCCCCCTCGTCCTTCCTCGTAATAAGTGGCCCCTCCGTATACGAGGGCCGGCCACCGTCCGAAGACGGCGCATGGGATTCTCCGGCTCCTGAGGAGCCGGGACCCACCCGGAGAATACTTGGCTTATCACGACTGCTCATCTTAACTCACTCCGACACCCCGGGTCGCGGGCTCGTTCGTCACACAGCGAGCTCTGCCAGACATACAAAACTAACACGCACACAAACACACGCCATACCGGCGTTCAGCCACCCCTCCCGTGTCACCGTGAAAACGCTCACGATGGCACGGGGGAGGTGCCCAGGGACACGACGTGGACGGACCGGTATCGCCCCCAACCTAACCTAACCTAACCTAACCTAACCTAACCTTTTTTTTTTTTTTTTTTTTTTTTTGAGGAGGGGAAATACGTTACGTATCCCCCGCCGCGCACGGGGGTGGGCGACGAGGGTATGTCGGACTCCCTCCGGCTCGGTGCGCCGGAGGTTTACCGACTAAAACCCCCCCATGCCCTCCTTCCGGCCGTTGTGGGGCGCGGGCACTATACCGAACTTCCGCACCCCACACGTCCGTTTGCCGCATCCGGCACTACTCCACTGCGGCGGCTGGTGTTCTGCCGCCGCCTTTCTTCACCGAGAGCTCCCCGGGCATCTAGGGAGCTTTCTTCTCGGGGCCCTTCGTGCGGGCGGTGATCCCCCGATCAACCGCCCACGGGCCTATGGCTCCACCTCCATGGCGGGCTGGGGCTGACTAACCCCAGCGCCGCCGGCTCCAGGCTCTTTCGGCCGAGCCTTATCGGAGGGAGCTCCTCGTCTCTTCCGGCGCTTGGTGCTGGGGAGCGGCTTCTTTACTGTGATGCAGCCGCTGCTACCCAGCACGTGGTCTTTCTCCTTGCCGAGTGCCTCGCAGAAGAAGCAGTTGGGTTGCTTCTCCCGGCACTCGGCGGCCTTGTGCCCCGGCTTCCCACAGCGGAAGCAGTTCCGGCTGCGGTCCACCGGGCACTGGCATGTCGTCGCCAGGTGGCCGGTGTCAAGGCATCGGTAACACCGCTTAGGCCTCGCGGCCAGCAGTGTCACCTTCGCCGAGACCCAGCCCACTCGCAGCCGCCCCAAGCTGAGCAGCTTTTTGGCTGCCGCGACGGGGACGCTCAGCCAAAGCGAGCCATCGCCCCACCTTCCCTTCTTTATGGGGCCCGATCTGATGGAAGTTGTCGGGCACCCGCCTTCTCTGGCGACCGCTTCGAGCACGTCGGCGGTCGTGGTCGAGTCGTCCAACCCGGCTATGCGCATCTCTACGCATTTCGCCGGGCGGCCAATCGTCACAACTTCGGGGTCCAGCGCCTCCCGCATTTTTGCAGCGAGGGCGTCCGCCTTTTCATTGGCGCCCTCACCAGGGATGGTGAGGACGCGTGCGCCAGTCTGGGCCAAGCGGAAGCGGAACCCGACCCTGTTGATGCCCAGTTCCTGCACCTCCCTCCCGACCGCGTCCTTCGCCTTCAGTAATACGTCCTTGTACGTGACCCCCTTCTCCGCAGCACTCGCCTTCAGTGTGACGGTGATTGCCGCGGTGTTGGGGGCACGGAGCTTGGCCTTTTTCTTCTTTTTGGGGGCGGCTTTAGCTGGAGTAGCCGCTCCTTTCTTCTTCTGCCTGCGCGGGCCAACGGTGGTCCACGGGGCCTCGGCCGGAGGGGCGTTGGTGTTCTGCCCCCCCTTTGCAGCCTCTTGAGCGGCCATTGATGGCCGCTTCTTCTTCTTCCTTTTAGGCTTTGCAGCCCCCTTCTCTGCAGGCGCAGTCGGCGGCTGTAAAGTGGCCGCCACGCTGCCTGCCGAACTCTCGTCCGGTGCCTTGGCCGTTGCCGACTTCTTCGGTTTCGGCGTCTTCTTGGGAGCCGCTGTTGGTGGGGCGCCGGATGATGGTCCAGCGCTGTCCGCCGCCAGCGGCGGTCTTCTCCGAGGCTCGGGCAATAGCCTATCTTCCAGGCCGGCGAGCCGTGCATTCAGCATGTTACCGAAGGTCTCGATATTGGAGCGCGAGACCTCCGACAACATCCTCTGCAGATCGTCAGGTGCGGGCCCAGTCACGCGACGCCGCAGGTCCTCCAGCTCCCGGCGCATCGCATTGACTTGGCGCAGGAGGCGATCGTTCTGCTCCTCCAGTGCCCGAATTTCGGCCGTTTGACCGCGGCCCCTCATCTCCGTGACGGCCGCTTTTATGGATGCGACCGCCTCCTTGAGGGCCCGCTGGTACGTGCCCTTCAAGTTGGAGGACCTTGTAGCAACCATCGTCACCATTTCCAAGGCCCTCTCTACGCTACCCGCCAGGGCCGCGCTCGTCTGCTCCGTGTCTTCTGCAGTCAGGGCTGGGCTTGCGCGAAAGGAGGCTCGCGCCTCTCTCGCCTCCCGCTCCTCCCGCGCCGCCCGGGCTACCTCTTCGACTTTCGCCCTGAATGCAGCCCGGCGTTCTTCCTCCTTTTCCCGCCTTAGGTCCTCTTGGGCCTTAGCTAGGCCGACGTATTGGCCGGTCGTTGGTGGACGGCCACGTCCCTTCTTAGCCTTGGGCACCGCTCCTCTACCAAGGGGCGGCGCCTTGTCGTCTTCCGAGATTCGCCGTTTGCGGCGTGTCCTGTCCGGGTCTGTGGGCAAGCCCTCGGAGTCCATCGACACGTCAGATGTCATGTCGTCGGAGTCCAAGGGCCAGTCCTCACTGTCGTCTCCGGTATCGTCTCGTCCTTGGGGAGGCGGTAGGGAGAATTCACGCATCACGTCGCGCAGAACGACGCGAGGCGAGCGCGTCAACTCCCTACGTTCCTCTTCGTCATGTCCGGTAGGAGTAGGAGCGCGGGGCTGCGTCCCGAGAACATCCCGGTACTGCAGCGCAGGCGGCAGGTCGGGTAAGTCCCGGATTGGACAGCCCCGCTCCTTCTTTCTTTGAGCCAGTCTTTTCACCCGCTCTACGCCGTTAGGCTGGTAGACGGAGAAATCCACGTCTTCGTCCGTGATTGCGTCCGCCGCCGGCGCGGTTAGGTGCGCCGGTTTCGGACATTCGCGCGTTGTCGCGCCCTCTCCTTCTTTCGCCGTTGCAACGGCCCCCTTACCCTCACACGCAGTTGGTGCCGCCCCCGTATACGTGCGGCAGACTCCCGGCGAACCGGGAGTGCGGGATTCTCCAGTGGTACTGGTACCCGCCCGGGGAGTATTTTCCAATTTGCGTTTCTCCATATTGTGATCTTTAGAGGGAGATTCTGCCCTGGTGCCCTTGCGACGTAAGCCACCTGCTCGCCATGCATCCCAAGGCCGAGCACCACAAACCGGGGATTAGGGACCCACGGGTCCATCCATCTCACAAACACACCCAGATATATACGATACAAACATACAAGAGTGTAGAGAAGAGTTAACCAAAATGAGAAAGATAGAGTAGAGAAGGTGGTGAAAAGATAGACAAAATAAAATAAACAACAAACGAAGAGTATACTATAAAAAGAGAGAAATACAGGAAAGACCGGTGTTCAGCCATCCTGGATACGTCACTTCGTGTAAAGGGCGGGGTGGCGTACCCAGGCGCCCAGGGACACGAACGTGGACGGACCGGTATCGCCCCCAACCTAACCTAACCTTTTTTTTTTTTTTTTTTTTTTTTTTTTTTTTTTTTTTTTTTTTTTTTTTTTTTTTTTTTTTTTTTTTTTGAGGAGGGGAAATACGTTACGTATCCCCCGCCCCCTCGGGGGAAGAGGCGGGGGTATGTGGGACTCCCTACACGAGGTTTACCCACTAAAACCCCCCCATGCCCTCCTTCCAGCCGTGAGATGCGGGTACTTTTCTAAGACTTCCGCGTCCTCACGGCCGTTCGCCGCATCCGGCACTACTCCGTTGCGGCGGCTGGTGTTCTGCCGCCGCCTTTCTTCACCGAGAGCTCCCCGGGCATCTAGGGAGCTTCCTTCTCGGGGCCCTTCGCGCGGGCGGTGATCCCCCGATCAACCGCCCACGGGCCTATGGCTCCACCTCCATGGCGGGCTGGGGCTGACTAACCCCAGCACCACCGGCTCCAGGCTCTTTTGGCCGAGCCTTGTCGGAGGGAGCTCCGCGTCTTTTCCGGTGCTTGGTGCTGGGGAGCGGCTTTGCTGTGACGCAGCCGCTACTACCCAGCACGTGGTCCTTCTCCTTGCCGAGTGCCTCACAGAAGAAGCAGTTGGGATGCTTCTCCCGGCACTCGGCGGCCTTGTGCCCCGGTTTCCCACAGCGGAAACAATTCCGGCTGCGGTCCACCGGGCACTGGCATGTCGTCGCCAGGTGGCCGGTATCAAGGCATCGATAACACCGCTTAGGCCTCGCGGCCAGCAGTGTCACCTTCGCCGAGACCCAGCCTACTCGCAGCCGCCCCAAGCTGAGCAGCTTTTTGGCTGCCGCGACGGGGACGCTCAGCCAAAGCGAGCCGTCGCCCCACCTTCCTTTCGTTATGGGGCCCGACCTAATTGAAGTTGTCGGGCATCCCCCTTCTCTGACGACCGCCTCGATGACGTCGGCGGTCGTTGCCGAGTCGTCCAGCCCGGCGATGCGCATCTCTACGCATTTCGCCGGGCGGCCGATCTTGACCACCTCCGGATCCAACACCTCCCGCATTTTTGCGGCCAGTACATCCGCCTTCTCTTGTGCGCCCTCGCCAGGGATGGTGAGAACGCGAGCGCCGGTCTGTGCCTGCCGGAAGCGAAACCCGACTCTGTTGATGCCGAGTTCCTGCACTGCCCCACCGACCGCGTCCTTCGCCTTCAGCAGCACGTCCTTGTACGTGACCCCCTTCTCCGCAGCACTCGCCTTCAGTGTGACGGTGATTGCCGCGGTGTTGGGGGCACGGAGCTTGGCCTTCTTCTTCTTCCTAGGGGCGGCTTTAGATGGAGTAGCCGCCCCTTTCTTCTTTTTGGGCCTGCGCGGACCGACGGTGGTCCACGGGGCCTCGGCGGGAGGGGCGTTGGTGTTCTGCCCCCCTTTTGCCGCCTCCTGAGCGGCCATTGATGGCCGCTTCTTCTTCCTCTTTTTCTTCGGCTTTGCAGCCCTCTCCTCAGTTGGTGCGGCGGGCGGCTGTAAAGGAGCCGCCGCGTCGTCTACCAGACTCTTGTCCGGTGCCTTTGCCGTCGCCGCCTTTTTCGGCTTCGGCGTCTTCTTTGCAGCCGCTGTTGGTTGGGCGCCGGCTGATGTACCAGTACCGTCAGCCGCCAGCGGCGGTCTCCTTCGGGGCTCCGGCAAGAGCCTGTCCTCCAATCCGGCAATTCTCGCGTTGAGCATGTTACCGAAGGTCTCGATGTTGGAACGCGAGACCTCCGATAACATCCGCTGCAAGTCATCGGGTGCGGGTCCAGTCACGCGACGACGCAGCTCCTCCAGCTCCCGACGCATCGCGTTGACTTGGCGCAGGAGGCGGTCGTTCTGCGCCTCTAGTGCCCGCATCTCCTCCGTCTGGCCGCGACCTCTAATCTCATTGACGGCCGCCTTGATGGACGCGACCGCCTCCTTGAGGGCACGCTGGTACGTCCCTTTCAGATTTGAGGACCTTGTGGCGACCATCGTCACCATATCTAAGGCTCTCTCCACGCCTGCCGCCAGGGCCGCGCCTGTCTCTTCCGTGTCCTCGGCCGGGGCAGGGCTTGCGCGAAGGGCGGCTCGCGCCTCCCTCGCCTCTCGCTCCTCCCGTGCCCTCCGGGCTACCTCCTCGACTTTCGCCCTGAAGGCAGCCCGGCGTTCCTCCTCCTTCTCCTTGTTCAGCTCCGCCTGAGCTTTTCCAAAGCCGACGTATTGGCCGGTGGTTGGTGGTCGGCCACGTCCCTTCTTTGCTTTGGGCACCGCCCCTTTACTGATGGGCGGGCCCGTGTCGTCATCGGAATTGCGCCTTTTCAGGCGCGTCCTGTCCGGTGTTGAGGGCAGGCCCTCGGAGTCCATCGATATGTCTGAGGCAGTATCGTCGGAGTCCGCGGGCCAGTCCTCACTGTCACGTCCGGTGGAATGGTCTCGTCCTTGTGGAGGCGGTATCGAGAATTCGCGCATCACGTCGCGCAGGACGACGCGAGGTGAGCGCGTCAACTCTCTACCGACCTCTTCGTCATGTCCAGGTGTGTCGGGTTTTGACTCGTAAACGTCCCGCCACTGCAGCACAGGCGGCAGGTTGGGTACGTCTCGAATCGGACAACCCCGCTCCTTCTTCCTTTGCGCCAATCTCCTTACCCGCTCCGAGCCGTTAGGCTGGTAAACGGAGAAGTCAACGTCCTCGTCCGTGATTGCGTCCGCCACCGGCGCGGTTAGGTGCGCCGGTTTTGGACTTTGGCGCGTTGTCGCGCCCTCTCCACAACTCGCCACCGCAGCGGCCTCCTCAACCTCCAACGTATTTTGTGCCGGCCCCGTATACGTCCGACAGACCCCCTGGTTAGAGGGGGTGTGGGATTCCCTGGTGTCCACCGGACTACCAAGACCCACCCGGGGAGTATTTTTCAAAGTACGTTCCGCCATGTTTCGATCTTTAGAGGGAGATTCTGCCCTAGTGCCCTTGCGACGTAAGCCACCTGCTCGCCACGCATCCCAAGGCCGGGCACCACAAACCGGGGATTAGGGACCCACGGGTCCATCCATCCACTAACACACACACATATAGACGCAGAATCACACGCTGATGTAGAGAAGAGTTAACCAAAATGATAAAGATAGAGTAGAGAAGGTGGTGAAAAGATAGACAAAATTAAATAAACAACAAACGAAGAGTAAACTATAAAAAGAGAGAAAGACAGGAAAGACCGGTGTTCAGCCATCCTGGATACGTCGCTCCGTGTAAAGGGCGGGGTGGCGTACCCAGGCGCCCAGGGACACGAACGTGGACGGACCGGTATCGCCCCCAACCTAACCTAACCTAACCTAACCTAACCTAACCTAACCTAACCTAACCTAACCTAACCTAACCTTTTTTTTTTTTTTTTTTTTTTTTTTTTTTTTTTTTTTTTTTTTTTTTTTTTTTTTTTTTTTTTTTTTTTTTTTTTTTTTTTTTTTTTTTTTTTTTTTTTTTTTTTTTTTTTTTCGTCGGGAAATGCCTTGACGCATCTCGCGGAGATTGGGGACTCCCCAGCGAGTATGTGGGGCTCGCTGCGGTCGTGAAGATGGTGAATTGACCGCAGCCCTACCCACTAAAACCCGACGGTATTCTTCTTCATACCATGCAGGGTTGCGAGCACGCGTGAGCCTTCGTCCGCGGCCCTACATGTTTTGCCTGCTACTAGCAGGCCCCTCTTCCTCGAAGCACTGGGCTTCTAAAAGCCGAACAGAGGCCCTCCCGGGGCTTGCATAGGCCTATCACTCCACGGTGTCGCGATGCGCGAAGAATACGCAGCGCATCGCGACCCACTCGGGGACTCAACTCGTTGGACGACGGCATCCCCATGCCGCCGCCCGGAGCCCCCTGGCTAAGGCGGCAAGTGGTCATCATTGATGACCCGTCGTCGTCTCGGCCGTCTTCTTCGGCGGGGGTCGAGCGCCTCCAACTCTCGCACTCGCTCGGCCTCCTCCTTTGCGGCGATCACTTCTTCGCAGAAGCTCTGCACCGAGTCCCATCCGGTTTCACCGCTCAGCATGGTGCGAACCAACGCTGGCAGTGAAGTGTCGAGTCCAATGGCGGCCGTGAGGGCCGCCCGTTGTCTTGTCCAAGCGGGACAGACAGAGACGGTATGTTCCGCCGTGTCCCGATCTTCGTCGCAGTGGTGACAGCGCGTGCTCTCTTCTCGGTTCGCGATCTCACACAGGTAACGGCCAAAACAACCGTGTCCGGTCAACACCTGCGTGAGTCGGAACGAGAGCGCACCGTACTTTCTTGCTAACCACTCTCTCAGTACTGGGCGAATAGCCTGCACCAAGTCGACGCTGACTTGTGGCTCCAGGAGTCGCTCCTCCCAGAGCTCGATGGTCAGATCCTGGGCTCGGTCCCTCCACCGACGTACGGCGTCCGGTAAGGGGTTGCTTCCCCCCGCGCGTACCTCAGCGCCACGCCAGTACACTTCGGAGAGGGCCAGAGCGTCTAAGTCCCAAGGGACACTCCCGGCGAGGAGGCACGCCGCATCCCGTGAGATAGTACGGTATCCCCGCACTGCTCGCGTCGCCATCACTCGCTGAAGCCGCCCCAGGGCCAGTCTGTTCTCGGGTAGAAGGTTTTCCGCCCAGATCGGCGCCCCATACATGGTCATTGAACGGACCACACCAATGTAGAGACGCCGACAGGTCAAACTCGGGCCCCCGAGATTTGGGAGCAACGAAGCCAGAGCACCCGCGGACTTCTTAACCTTCTCGGATAGTCGACGGAAGTGTTCTCGGAACGACCATCGACTATCAAGCACCAAGCCGAGGTAGGTCATTGTGGACCCCACCTGGATTGTTGTCCCGCCGACTATTACTGCCAGGCCGGGCGGAGGCGCGTTTCTAGGCCCGTGAAATAACAGAGCCTCCGACTTATTAAGCGCTACCGTCAGACCCAGCGCCTGTATCCTTCGCACCACCTGTGCGACCGCCGCCGTCGCTAAGATCGTCGCTTCGCGGTGCGTTTTGGCGCGGCACACGACTGCCGTGTCGTCCGCGTACGCGACGAGCTCCACGCCCGGAAGAGTGGCGCCGCGGAGCACGTGGTCATAGCCCATGTCCCACAGTTCCGGACCGAGAGCCGAACCCTGCGGGACGCCGCAGTCTACCTCCTGCTCCTCCCAGTCCCCTTCGGTTGGGTACTGCACCGAGCGCTCCGACAGATAATTACCGATAGTCCGGCGAAGATATCTGGGCACTCGGTGGTACCGAAGTCCCTCCTTAATTGTTTCCCAAGGCAGGGTGTTAAAAGCGTTGGTTATGTCCAGCGAGACTACCAGCACCACCCCACCCCGGGAGATCTCCTCCTCGGAAATTTGCCGTACCCGGGCCACCGCATCTATCGCCGACCGACGAGACCTGAACCCGAACTGAGCATCGCTCAAGTTCGGGCCGGCGCCCTCCAGATGTTGAGTGAGGCGCCTCACCATCACCCTCTCCAGGGTTTTGCAGATCTCGTCGATCAGGACGATAGGACGGTAGGCTGACGGCTGGTCCTCCGGTCGTCCGTGCTTGCGGAGTAAAACGAGCTTCCCCGTCTTCCAGCGGCGTGGGATACGCCCCTGCACCAGGCACTTGGTGAAGAGCTCGAGCACATGCGCTTCCATGTGCCGCATTGCCAGCACCCAGACGCGACCGGGGAACCTAACCTAACCTAACCTAACCTAACCTAACCTAACCTAACCTAACCTAACCTAACCTAACCTAACCTAACCTAACCTAACCTAACCTAACCTTTTTTTTTTTTTTTTTTTTTTTTTTCCGGAGGGGGAAATGCATTACGCATACCACCCAGGCGCAGGGGGCGACCCGAGTGGTTATGTGGGACTCCCGCGGCTAATGAGACCACGGTATACCCACTAAAACCCCCCCCCCATCTTCCGCCACGCCGCATATTGACGGGGCCACAGGAACGATACACACATCTGTGACCCCGCCAGCGGCCCGAAGACTCCACGATGGGCGCACAACACGTGCGCCCTCCTCCTCGGCCCCCACCAAGGCTGTAGCAGACGCCCCCCGAGTCTGCTACTTGGAGGCCATGTGGCAGATCAGGTCTGTGGCTCTGCCACCGACCACACCTCGGCCGCAGAGGATAGGGCAAGCGGCGCACCGTAATACCTACTTGCCTCTTCCTCTGCGGCCCCACCAATGCCGTTCAAACGGAACGGCCCCGCCAGCTCGCAGGGGGGGTAGGGAAAGCGGCAACCTACCACAATGCCTCTCCCCCCCGCGATCCGTCCTCGGCCGCAGAAGATAGGGCAAGCGGCGCACCGTAATACCTACTTGCCTCTTCCTCTGCGGCCCCACCTCGGTGCGCATCCGCAGCGGACTCCTCCAGTCCGCTGGGAGCGCCCTCCTCGGGCCAGGCGGCGACACCGGCCGGCCCTGGTTGCCTCTTCGCTTCACCGCGGTTGTCCAAGCCGCGGTTACTAAGCCCCACCGCCACGACAAGGCGTGCAACCATCGGGGGGAACCTAACCTAACCTAACCTAACCTAACCTTTTTTTTTTTTTTTTTTTTTCCGGAGGGGGAAATGCATTACGCATACCACCCAGGCGCAGGGGGCGACCCGAGCGGTTATGTGGGACTCCCGTAGTTAATGAGACCACGGTATACCCACTAAAACCCCCCCCCCCCATCTTCCGCCACGCCGCATATTGACGGGGCCACAGGAACGATACACACATCTGCGACCCCGCCAGCGGCCCGAAGACTCCATGATGGGCGCACAACATATGCGCCCTCCTCCTCGGCCCCCACCAAGGCTGTAACAGACGCCCCCCGAGTCTGCTACTTGGAGGCCATGTGGCAGATCAGGTCTGTGGCTCTGCCACCAACCACACCTCGGCCGCAGAGGATAGGGCAAGCGGCGCATCGTAATACCTTCTTGCCTCCTCCTCTGCGGCCCCACCAATGCCGTTCAAGCGGAACGGCCCCGCCAGCTCGCAGGGGGGGTAGGGAAAGCGGCAACCTACCACAATGCCTCTCCCCCCCGCGATCCGTCCTCGGCCGCAGAGGATAGGGCAAGCGGCGAACCGTAATACCTACTTGCCTCCTCCTCTGCGGCCCCACCTTGGTGCGCATCCGCAGCGGACTCCTCCAGTCCGCTGGGAGCGCCCTCCTCGGGCCAGGCGGCGACACCGGCCGGCCCTGGTTGCCTCTTTGCTTCACCGCGGTTGTCCAAGCCGCGGTTACTAGAGCCCCACCGCCACGACAAGGCGTGCAACCATCGGGGGGAACCTAACCTAACCTAACCTAACCTAACCTAACCTAACCTAACCTAACCTAACCTAACCTAACCTAACCTAACCTAACCTAACCTAACCTAACCTAACCTAACCTAACCTAACCTTTTTTTTTTTTTTTTTTTTTTTTTGCGACGGGAAATGCTTTGACGCATCCCGGGGGAATTGGGGACTCCCCCACGGGTATGTGGGACTCGCTACGGCCGTAAAGATGGTAAGGCGGCCGCAGCCCTACCCACTAAAACCCGTCGGTACTCTTCCTCGTACCACCTTGCAGGTTCACGGGAACGCGCAAGCTCAACTCCATGGCTCTGCAAGCGTGTCCGCCCGCGTGCTAATAGCAGGCTCCTCTTCGTTAGAGCGAATCAGCTCCTACCGCCGAACAGAGGCCCTACCAGGGCTTGCATAGGCAGTCCGTTCTCTGGTGTCGCGATGCGCGAAGAGTACACAGCGCATCGCGACCCTCTCAGGGGCTCGTTCGTTGGGCGGCGGCATCCCCATACCGTCGCCCGAGCTCCCCATCTAGGGCGGCAAGTCGTCAATTTGAATGACATGTTGTCGCCTTGTCCGTCTTCGTCGTCGGGGGTCGAGCGCCTCCTTCTCTCTGTCACGCTCGGCCTCCTCCTTTGCGGCGATTACTTCTTCCGAGAAGTTCTCGACCGCCTTCCACTCCAGTTCACTGCGTAGCATGGCGCGAACCATAGCTGGCAGTGATATGTCCTGTCCAATCGCGGCCGTTAAGGCCGCGCGTTGTAGTATCCATGAGGGACAGGCCGTTAAGGTGTGCGCGGCCGTGTCCCTGTCCTCTCCACAGTGGTGGCATCGCGTCGTCTCCTCCCTCCCGGCGATCTCGCACAGGTACCGACCGAAGCAGCCGTGCCCGGTCAGCACCTGCGTGAGGCGGAACGAGAGTGCGCCGTTCTTCCGACCCAACCACTCCCTGAACACTGGGCGGATGGCCAGTATCAGGTCCACGCTCACTCTTGGCTCCGCGAGCCGCTCTTCCCATTCTTCCAATGCCCTGTCGTTGGCCTCTTCCCTCCACCGACGTACGGCTTCCGGGAGGGGGTTGCTGCCCCCCGCGCGGACCTCTGCGCTACGCCAGTAGACGTCGGCGAGGGTTTTGGCGTCCAGGTCCCATGGGACGCTACCGGCGAGCAGGCACGCAGCATCCCGGGAGATGGTGCGATACCCGCGCACCGCTCGCGTGGCCATTATCCGTTGTAGCCGTCCCAGGGCCTGCCTGTTCACAGCTGCCATATCTTCGGCCCATATCGGCGCACCGTACATCACCATAGAGCGTATCACGCCCATGTACAGGCGCCGACAGGTAAGGCTCGGGCCCCCGAGGTTCGGGAGCAGCGAGGCTAGGGCTCCTGCTGCCTTTGTCACTTTCTCGGATAGCCGGCGGAAGTGCTCTTTGAAAGTCCACCGGCTATCGAGGACCAGTCCGAGATATGTCATGGTAGACGCAATCTGGATCGAAGTCCCTCCAACTATTATTGCCAGGCCAGGCGGCGGCGCGTTACGGGGCCCGTGGAAAATGATAGCCTCCGTTTTGTTCAGCGCCACCGTCAGGCCCAGCGCCTGGATCCTGCGCACCACCTGCGCTACCGCTGCCGTCGCCAGGATTGTGGCTTCGCGGTGCGTTTTGGCGCGACAGACCACCGCAGTGTCGTCCGCGTACGCGACCAGTTCGACGCCGGGTAAGTTGGCACCGCGAAGCACATGGTCAAATCCAAGGTCCCACAGTTCCGGACCGAGAGCCGAACCCTGTGGGACGCCGCAGTCTACCTCCTGCTCTTCCCATCCATCTTCGGTAGGGTACTGCACCGAGCGCTCCGACAGATAATCACCGATGGTTCGGCGTAAGTATCTGGGCACTCGGTGGTACCTCAGGGCCTCCTTTATTGTTTCCCAAGGCAGGGTGTTGAACGCGTTGGTGATGTCCAACGAGACAACCAACACCACCCCGCCCTGAGAGATTTCCTGCTCCGTAATTGACCGAATCCGTGCCACCGCGTCTATTGTTGATCGACGAGACCGAAACCCGAACTGAGCATCGCTCAGGTTGGGACCAACGCTCTCAAGATGACGGTTGAGGCGTGCGACGATGATCCTCTCAAACGTCTTGCAGATCTCGTCGATCAACACTATGGGACGATAGGCAGACGGCTGGTCTTCTGGTCGCCCGGCCTTTCTGAGTAGCACGAGTTTGCCCGTCTTCCAGCGACGTGGAACTCGCCCCTGAACCAAACACAAGTTCAGTACGGCGAGCACACGTGCTTCCATGTGCTCCATCGCTAGCACCCAGACACGACCGGGGACTCCATCCAAGCCAGGGGCCTTATTCTGAAGGCTCATCTTATGTACCGCCGCTGCCAGTTCTCCGGCTGAGACTGGGGGGATTTCCTCCTCCTCTTCGGGCTCTGCAGTTGGTGGTGCCATGGATGGGGGGGACCACTCGGCCCTAGGTGGAAATAGGGCCGAAACAATGGATCTGCAGAGATCCGGCTGCAAGGACTGAGTGAGCGGTGGGGCAGCAGGGCGAAGCTTTTGCCTCACCCACTTGTAGGGTCTGCCCCACGGGTCCTGCTCCAGAGTTCTCAGGAAATCCTCCCAAGCCTCTCTCTTCGCCGTTCTGATGGCGTCGCGCAGGTGGTGTCGCGCTGAGCGGTATCCATCATAGATGGCGTCTTCCTCTTCCGCATTTCGGATCCGCCGTCTGCGGTACCGTAGGTAACGGCGTCGGGCCGCTACACATTCCTCTCGAAGGCGTTTCAGGTCCGGGCTCCACCAGTATGTCTGGCGTCTGGGCGGAACCGGGCCAGCGCGGGGCATTGAGGCGTCGCAGATGTTGTGCGCCGCCTCAGTTAGCCACTCCACGCACTCCTCTACGTCCTCCGATGGGAGAGGTGCCCACGATGCGACAGCCGCTGCCTCCTTGAGGATGTCGCGGTCCAGCTTCTTCAGGGACCACCTCGGGCCAGCACCAGGTGAAATTGTGCGGCCTTGCTCCGTCAAGTGAGAAATGACGAAGCGAATGTAGAGGTGGTCCGATAGAGTCTCAGTACGACTCAGGACCCTCCATTCTGTTACGTGTTGAGCGATGGCAGGGCTGACTAGGGTCAGGTCTACTATGGACTCTCCCTGCCGCCGGACGCATGTGCTGGTCGCCCCACGATTCGCCAGGACCAAACCGGTGGCAGCCAACCATTCCTCCATCAAGCGACCTCTCGCATTCGTCGCCGGGGAGCCCCACAACGGTGACTTCGCGTTGAAGTCTCCGGCGACGACTACGGGTTGAGTCGACCCCTCTACGACGGCGGTCAGGCGGAGCAAGAGCGCCTCTAACTCGACGATCGGCCCATTCGGGGAAAAGTAAACCCCCACTACGGTGAGGGTCCCCAAGATGGCGACAACGAATCCCCGGCCCCTTATCGAATTTCTCGACGAAGGAGGCACGAGTTTGGGACCAAAGACCAAGGCGACCGACGAGTTGACATCTCCCAACCAATCACCCCTTTCCAGGACGCGGTACGGCTCTGCAATAACGGCCACGTCGATTTCCCACTGCAGAAGAGCCTGAACCCAGAGATCCTGCGCCTGGGCGCAGTGATTCAGGTTGCCCTGAAGAAATCGTATGGTGGCCGTTATTAGGCTTCCATAGGGTCCGCTCTGGCACTAGGGGCCGCCGTAGGTGTTATGGCGGCCTTTTTCGGTGCTTGGCTCTTTTCAGGGCCTTTCCGTTTCTTCTTGCTGGGAGGGGCAGACTTGTCGCAGCGACGACTGCCTACGATGTGGTCCGCCGGCTTCTCTCTTGCCTCGCACAGTGCACAGTGAGGAGGATTCCCACACTGCTTGGTCGAGTGGCCCGGTTGTCCGCAGCGGAAGCAGAGCTCACTGCGATCGATCTCTGACGAGCACGTCGCCCGGGTGTGGCCCTCTTCGTGGCACTTAAAGCACCGCATTTTTCGCGCGGTGAGCAGAGTCACCTGCACTACGGTCCAACCGACATAAACTTTAGCGTTCGGCGCCGTCACTTGTTTTGCGGCCTCGACCGGGCATTTGACCCAGGCCGAGCCGCGACCTCTCCTGTCTACGCGAATCTCTCCGACTCTAACATCTTCGGCGCGACAGCCGCCCGTTCTCGCTACAGCAGTCGCGATTTCTGCCGCCGACGCCGAGTCATCGAGACCCGCAATTCGTAACTCAGCACATTTCTGTGGCCGCGATACGTGTACCATGTCCTCTCCCACTATTTCTTTCAGTTTACCCGCCAGAGCGTCTGCCTTCTCCTTGCAGGCAGTACCCGAGACCTCGTACATACGGGCCCCGGTCACGGCCCGCTTGAATTTGACCGCTGCTATGTCTAGCGCAGTCAGATCCAGGTGCTGCTTGGCTTTGTCGATGACACTCTGGTAGGTGACACCGTTAACCTAACCTAACCTAACCTAACCTAACCTAACCTTTTTTTTTTTTTTTTTTAGGAGGGGAAATGCATTACGCATCCCCCGCCCCCTCGGGGGAAGGGGCGGGGGTATGTGGGACTCCCTACACGAGGTTTACCCACTAAAACCCCCCCAGCCCTTCGTCATGCGCCTTGTGCGGGAGGGACGGGAAACCGCGGAGCGACTACAACTCCGCCCCTCCCAGCGCGCAGCCGCAACCGGCACCTTCTTCAAGCGGCTTGAGCCGCGTTCCTCACCGAGAGCCCCCCGGGCTATAGGGGGGCTGTCTTCTCGGGACCCATACAGTGGGCGGGATCCCCCGATCACCGCCCACGGGTCTAGGCGTCCGTCTCCATTCGGGCGGGAGCGAGCGGGGCCCGCGCGCCCCTTGGCCTCGACTTCTGTCGGGCTTTTTTGGTCGGCGCCTTGTCTTCTCCGGGGGCCGGCTTTTTGGCAGATGGACATCTGCCCAGCACGTGCCCCCTTTCTACTTTGCCAGCGGCCTCGCACAGGGAGCAGTTAGGCTCTGCTGCCCCGCACTCCGCCGCCTTATGCCCCGGTTTCCCGCACCGAAAACAAGTCCCACTACGGTCCACCGGGCACTGGCACTTGGCAGCCACGTGGCCGGTGTCCTGGCAGCGGAAGCACCGCGTTGGCCTCGCGGCCAGCAACGCCACCCTCGCCGACACCCAACCAATTCGCAACCGCCCAGAGCTCGAGAGCTTCTTAGCGGCCGCGACTGGGAGGCGGACCCAACACGATCCGTCCCCTCGTGGCCCCTCTCTAATCGGCCCCACCCGGACATCGCCGGCCAGGCACTCCCCTTCAAGTGCGACCGCTTCCATGATTTCGGCGGCCGTCACAGAGTCGTCAAGGCCGGCGATGCGCATCTCCGCGCTTGCAACCGGCCGTCCGACCTTCACTTCTGGTGGCAGGACTGTCTTCAGCCTCGCGGCAAAGGCATCCGCCTTCTTCTCTGCGCCCTCACCGGCGATAGTGAGGAGGCGCCCTCCAGTTCGGGCCCGGCGGAAGCGGACTTGCGGAATATCGAACTCCGCGATGTTCACCGCCCGCCGGGCCGTCTCAAGTGCCTTGGCGTACGTCAAGCCCGCCTTCACGGCCGACTCTTCGATGGTGAGAGCGACGGCCGCGGTGGCGGGGACGCGAAGCCTTGGCTTTCCCTTCTTCTTCGGGGCGGCTGTAGATGTTGTAGCCGCCCCTTTCTTCTTCTTGCCCTTTGGACCTACCGTGGTCCATGGGGCCTCCGTACGAGGGGAGCTGGTGTTCGCTCCCCCTTGTGTCGCTTCCAGAGCGGCCATAGACAGCCGCTTCTTCTTCCGGCCTTTCTTGGCCTTGGGCGCCTCGGGCGCGGCAGGGGCCTCTTGCGGGGCCGCTGCGGCGGCTGACTGCCGTTTCTTCTTTGGGGCCGGTTTCCCCTTGGCCTTCTGCTTCGGGGGCTCCGGCGTCACATCCGGTGGAGCCTCAACACTCTCGACGGGAGCCGGCGTAATACTCCGAGCTCTGTCCGCTGCGAGCGGAGGACGCAGTCGAGGCTCTGGAAGGAGCCGACTCTCCAGTCCAGCCAGCCGAGCGTTCAGCATGTTGCTGAAGGTCTCCACGTTAGATCGAGAGACCTCAGACAACAGCTGGCGCATGTCCTGCTCGGCCGGCTTCATCACCTGTCGGCGTAGCTCCTCTAGCTCTTTGCGCAAAGACTCCACTTCATTCTGGAGCCGCGCATTCTGAGCCTCGAGGGCCTTCATTTCTTCGGTCGCTCCGCGACTTCTCATTTCGGCGACGGTGGCGCGTATGTCGCTGACCGCCTCCTTGAGGAGACGTTGGAACGTCCCCTTGAGGTTGTTCGACTTCGCTGCGACCATGGAGATCGTTCCCAGCGAAGTCTCAACACATTGGGCCAGAGCGTAGTTGGTCTGCTCTGGCCTGTCTCCTTCCATGGCGGCGGGGCTTGCAAGGAGCGAAGAACGCGTCTCTCGCGCCGCCCTGGCCGCCTCGGCTACCTCCTCCTCGGCCTGGAGTCGAAGGGCCTCTTCTTTCTCTCTATTGAAATCGGCCTGCGCCTTTGCCAAGCCGACATATTGTCCGGTCGTTGGCGGGCGGCCGCGTCCTCTCTTGGGTTTGGGCACCGCTCCTTTACTGAGGGGCGGCGCCATGTCGTCGTCAGAGCGCCTCTTCCGGCGCGTCATATCCGTGAATGCGGGCAAGCCCTCAGAGTCCAGCGATATGCCAGACATCTCACTGGAGTCCGAGAGCCAGTCCTCGCTGTCATGTCCGTGTAAGTCACGTCCATGTTGGGAGACTCGACCGCGAGGGGAGTCTCTACCAATATCGTCTTTTCCGGTACTTGGAGGCGGCATTTTCACGTCGCGTGTCAAAAGAACACGCGGCAGATCCTTGTCGCCTCTCAGTTTCTTCTTCTGCATTAACTTCAGCATCCGCTCAACGCCGTTGGGCTGCGGCTGGCTGAAGTCAATGTCCTCATCCGTTAAAAGCTCCGCCGCCGGCGCGGTAATGGGCGCCGGCTTCGGGCTGTCGCGTTTCTTCGCGTTGTCACCTCCTCCTAACGCCGCCAAAATGGCCTTCTGTCTCGCCGCCTTAGCGGCCTCCGCCTCACTCGACGCACTTTGTGCCGCCCCCGTATACGCGCGGCAGACACCCTCTTCCGAGGGTGCACGGGATTCTCCATTGCTGGTACCCGCCCGGGGAGTATTTTCCAAATTGCGCTTTTCCATCTTGGTTTTCCCATTTAAGGCTGGGTCGACCTTGTGCCCTAATGACCTGGTACTCTCCGAGTGGCCATGCAGCCCATCGCCGGGCACGAAACTTAGGCTTCGGGGCCCACGGGCCTATCCGTCACACAAACACACACACACATATATACTCAGAAGCACACGCTGATGTAGAGAAGAGGTGAACAAAACGAGAAAGACAGAGTAGAGAAGGTGATGAAAAGACAGATAAAATAAAATAAACAACAAACGAAGAGTAAACTATAAAAAGAGAGAAAGACAGGAAAGACCGGTGTTCAGCCATCCTGGATACGTCACGTCCGTGTAAAGGGCGGAGTGGCGTACCCAGGCGCCCAGGGACACGAACGTGGACGGACCGGTATCGCCCCCAACCTAACCTAACCTAACCTAACCTTTTTTTTTTTTTTTTTTTTTTGAGGAGGGGAAATACGTTACGTATCCCCCGCCGCGCACGGGGGTGGGCGACGAGGGTATGTCGGACTCCCTCCGGCTCGATGCGCCAGAGGTTTACCGACTAAAACCCCCCCATGCCCTCCTTCCGGCCGTTGTGGGGCGCGGGCACTATACCGAACTTCCGCACCCCACACGTCCGTTTGCCGCATCCGGCACTACTTCACTGCGGCGGCTGGTGTTCTGCCGCCGCCTTTCCTCACCGAGAGCTCCCCGGGCATCTAGGGAGCTTTCTTCTCGGAGCCCTTCGTGCGGGCGGTGATCCCCCGATCAACCGCCCACGGGCCTATGGCTCCACCTCCATGGCGGGCTGGGGCTGACTAACCCCAGCGTCGCCGGCTCCAGGCTCTTTCGGCCGAGCCTTATCGGAGGGAGCTCCTCGTCTCTTCCGGCGCTTGGTGCTGGGGAGCGGCTTCTTTACTGTGATGCAGCCGCTGCTACCCAGCACGTGGTCTTTCTCCTTGCCGAGTGCCTCGCAGAAGAAGCAGTTGGGTTGCTTCTCCCGGCACTCGGCGGCCTTGTGCCCCGGCTTCCCACAGCGGAAGCAGTTCCGGCTGCGGTCCACCGGGCACTGGCATGTCGTCGCCAGGTGGCCGGTGTCAAGGCATCGGTAACACCGCTTAGGCCTCGCGGCCAGCAGTGTCACCTTCGCCGAGACCCAGCCCACTCGCAGCCGCCCCAAGCTGAGCAGCTTTTTGGCTGCCGCGACGGGGACGCTCAGCCAAAGCGAGCCGTCGCCCCACCTTCCTTTCGTTATGGGGCCCGACCTAATTGAAGTTGTCGGGCATCCCCCTTCTCTGACGACCGCCTCGATGACGTCGGCGGTCGTTGCCGAGTCGTCCAGCCCGGCGATGCGCATCTCTACGCATTTCGCCGGGCGGCCGATCTTGACCACCTCCGGATCCAACACCTCCCGCATTTTTGCGGCCAGTACATCCGCCTTCTCTTGTGCGCCCTCGCCAGGGATGGTGAGAATGCGAGCGCCGGTCTGTGCCTGCCGGAAGCGAAACCCGACTCTGTTGATGCCGAGTTCCTGCACTGCCCCACCGACCGCGTCCTTCGCCTTCAGCAGCACGTCCTTGTACGTGACCCCCTTCTCCGCAGCACTCGCCTTCAGTGTGACGGTGATTGCCGCGGTGTTGGGGGCACGGAGCTTGGCCTTTTTCTTCTTCCTAGGGGCGGCTTTAGATGGAGTAGCCGCCCCTTTCTTCTTTTTGGGCCTGCGCGGACCGACGGTGGTCCACGGGGCCTCGGCGGGAGGGGCGTTGGTGTTCTGCCCCCCTTTTGCCGCCTCCTGAGCGGCCATTGATGGCCGCTTCTTCTTCCTCTTTTTCTTCGGCTTTGCAGCCCTCTCCTCAGTTGGTGCGGCGGGCGGCTGTAAAGGAGCCGCCGCGTCGTCTACCAGACTCTTGTCCGGTGCCTTTGCCGTCGCCGCCTTTTTCGGCTTCGGCGTCTTCTTTGCAGCCGCTGTTGGTTGGGCGCCGGCTGATGTACCAGTACCGTCAGCCGCCAGCGGCGGTCTCCTTCGGGGCTCCGGCAAGAGCCTGTCCTCCAATCCGGCAATTCTCGCGTTGAGCATGTTACCGAAGGTCTCGATGTTGGAACGCGAGACCTCCGATAACATCCGCTGCAAGTCATCGGGTGCGGGTCCAGTCACGCGACGACGCAGCTCCTCCAGCTCCCGACGCATCGCGTTGACTTGGCGCAGGAGGCGGTCGTTCTGCGCCTCTAGTGCCCGCATCTCCTCCGTCTGACCGCGACCTCTAATCTCATTGACGGCCGCCTTGATGGACGCGACCGCCTCCTTGAGGGCACGCTGGTACGTCCCTTTCAGATTTGAGGACCTTGTGGCGACCATCGTCACCATATCCAAGGCCCTCTCCACGCCTGCCGCCAGGGCCGCGCCTGTCTCTTCCGTGTCCTCGGCCGGGGCAGGGCTTGCGCGAAGGGCGGCTCGCGCCTCCCTCGCCTCTCGCTCCTCCCGTGCCCTCCGGGCTACCTCCTCGACTTTCGCCCTGAAGGCAGCCCGGCGTTCCTCCTCCTTCTCCTTGTTCAGCTCCGCCTGAGCTTTTCCAAAGCCGACGTATTGGCCGGTGGTTGGTGGTCGGCCACGTCCCTTCTTTGCTTTGGGCACCGCCCCTTTACTAATGGGCGGGCCCGTGTCGTCATCGGAATTGCGCCTTTTCAGGCGCGTCCTGTCCGGTGTTGTGGGCAGGCCCTCGGAGTCCATCGATATGTCTGAGGCAGTATCGTCGGAGTCCGCGGGCCAGTCCTCACTGTCACGTCCGGTGGAATGGTCTCGTCCTTGTGGAGGCGGTATCGAGAATTCGCGCATCACGTCGCGCAGGACGACGCGAGGTGAGCGCGTCAACTCTCTACCGACCTCTTCGTCATGTCCAGGTGTGTCGGGTTTCGACTCGTAAACGTCCCGCCACTGCAGCACAGGCGGCAGGTTGGGTACGTCTCGAATCGGACAACCCCGCTCCTTCTTCCTTTGCGCCAATCTCCTTACCCGCTCCGAGCCGTTAGGCTGGTAAACGGAGAAGTCAACGTCCTCGTCCGTGATTGCGTCCGCCGCCGGCGCGGTTAGGTGCGCCGGTTTTGGGCTTTGGCGCGTTGTCGCGCCCTCTCCACAACTCGCCACCGCAGCGGCCTCCTCAACCTCCAACGTATTTTGTGCCGGCCCCGTATACGTCCGACAGACCCCCTGGTTAGAGGGGGTGTGGGATTCCCTGGTGTCCACCGGACTATCAAGACCCACCCGGGGAGTATTTTTCAAAGTACGTTCCGCCATGTTTCGATCTTTAGAGGGAGATTCTGCCCTAGTGCCCTTGCGACGTAAGCCACCTGCTCGCCACGCATCCCAAGGCCGGGCACCACAAACCGGGGATTAGGGACCCACGGGTCCATCCATCCACAAACACACACACATATAGCCGCAGAATCACACGCTGATGTAGAGAAGAGTTAACCAAAATGAGAAAGATAGAGTAGAGAAGGTGGTGAAAAGATAGACAAAATTAAATAAACAACAAACGAAGAGTAAACTATAAAAAGAGAGAAAGACAGGAAAGACCGGTGTTCAGCCATCCTGGATACGTCGCTCCGTGTAAAGGGCGGGGTGGCGTACCCAGGCGCCCAGGGACACGAACGTGGACGGACCGGTATCGCCCCCAACCTAACCTAACCTAACCTAACCTAACCTAACCTAACCTAACCTAACCTAACCTAACCTAACCTAACCTAACCTAACCTTTTTTTTTTTTTTTTTTTTTTTTTTTTTTCCGGAGGGGGAAATGCATTACGCATACCACCCAGGCGCAGGGGGCGACCCGAGTGGTTATGTGGGACTCCCGTAGCTAATGAGACCACGGTATACCCACTAAAACCCCCCCCCCATCTTCCGCCACGCCGCATATTGACGGGGCCACAGGAACGATACACACATCTGCGACCCCGCCAGCGGCCCGAAGACTCCACGATGGGCGCACAACACATGCGCCCTCCTCCTCGGCCCCCACCAAGGCTGTAGCAGACGCCCCCCGAGTCTGTTACTTGGAGGCCATGTGGCAGATCAGGTCTGTGGCTCTGCCACCGACCACACCTCGGCCGCAGAGGATAGGGCAAGCGGCGCACCGTAATACCTACTTGCCTATTCCTCTGCGGCCCCACCAATGCCGTTCAAACGGAACGGCCCCGCCAGCTCGCAGGGGGGGTAGGGAAAGCGGCAACCTACCACAATGCTTCTCCCCCCCGCGATCCGTCCTCGGCCGCAGAGGATAGGGCAAGCGGCGCACCGTAATACCTACTTGCCTCTTCCTCTGCGGCCCCACCTCGGTGCGCATCCGCAGCGGACTCCTCCAGTCCGCTGGGAGCGCCCTCCTCGGGCCAGGCGGCGACACCGGCCGGCCCTGGTTGCCTCTTAACCTAACCTTTTTTTTTTTTTTTTTTTTTTTTTTTTTTTTTTTTTTTTTTTTTTTTTTGCGTCGGGAAATGCCTTGACGCATCTCGCGGGGATTGGGGACTCCCCAGCGAGTATGTGGGGCTCGCTGCAGTCGTGAAGATGGTATTGACCGCAGCCCTACCCACTAAAACCCGACGGTACTCTTCATCGCACCACTTTGCAGGGTCACGAGAACGCGCGAGCTCAACTCCGCGGCTCTGCAAGCGTGTCTGCCCGCGTGCTAATAGCAGGCTCCTCTTCGTTAGAGCGAATCAGCTCCTACCGCCGAACAGAGGCCCTACCAGGGCTTGCATAGGCAGTCCGTTCTCTGGTGTCGCGATGCGCGAAGAGTACACAGCGCATCGCGACCCTCTCAGGGGCTCGTTCGCTGGGCGACGGCATCCCCATAGCGTCACCCGAGTTCCCCATCTAGGACGGCAAGTTGTCATTTTGGATGACGCGTTGTCGCCTTGGCCTTCTTCGTCGTTGGGGGTCCAGCGCCTCCCTCTCTCTGTCACGCTCGGCCTCCTCCTTTGCGGCGATTACTTCTTCCGAGAAGTTCTCGACCGCCTTCCACTCCAGTTCACTGCGTAGCATGGCGCGAACCATAGCTGGCAGTGATATGTCCTGTCCAATCGCGGCCGTTAAGGCCGCGCGTTGTGGTATCCATGAGGGACAGGCCGTTAAGGTGTGCGCAGCCGTGTCCCTGTCCTCTCCACAGTGGTGGCATCGCGTCGTCTCCTCCCTCCCGGCGATCTCGCACAGGTACCGACCGAAGCAGCCGTGCCCGGTCAGCACCTGCGTGAGGCGGAACGAGAGTGCGCCGTTCTTCCGACCCAACCACTCCCTGAACACTGGGCGGATGGCCAGTATCAGGTCCACGCTCACTCTTGGCTCCGCGAGCCGCTCTTCCCATTCTTCCAATGCCCTGTCGTTGGCCTCTTCCCTCCACCGACGCACGGCTTCCGGGAGGGGGTTGCTGCCCCCCGCGCGGACCTCTGCGCTACGCCAGTAGACGTCGGCGAGGGTTTTGGCGTCCAGGTCCCATGGGACGCTACCGGCGAGCAGGCACGCAGCATCCCGGGAGATGGTGCGATACCCGCGCACTGCTCGCGTCGCCATTATCCGTTGTAGCCGTCCCAGGGCCTGCCTGTTCACAGCTGCCAGATCTTCGGCCCATATCGGCGCACCGTACATCACCATAGAGCGTATCACGCCCATGTACAGGCGCCGACAGGTAAGGCTCGGGCCCCCGAGGTTCGGGAGCAGTGAGGCCAGGGCTCCTGCTGCCTTTGTCACTTTCTCGGATAGCCGGCGGAAGTGCTCTTTGAAAGTCCACCGGCTATCGAGGACCAGTCCGAGATATGTCATGGTAGACGCAATCTGGATCGAAGTCCCTCCAACTATTATTGTCAGGCCAGGCGGCGGCGCGTTACGGGGCCCGTGGAAAATGATAGCCTCCGTCTTGTTCAGCGCCACCGTCAGGCCCAGCGCCTGGATCCTGCGCACCACCTGCGCTACCGCTGCCGTCGCCAGGATTGTGGCTTCGCGGTGCGTTTTGGCGCGACAGACCACCGCAGTGTCATCCGCGTACGCGACCAGTTCGACGCCGGGTAAGTTGGCACCGCGAAGCACATGGTCAAATCCAAGGTCCCACAGTTCCGGACCGAGAGCCGAACCCTGTGGGACGCCGCAGTCTACCTCCTGCTCTTCCCATCCATCTTCGGTAGGGTACTGCACCGAGCGCTCCGACAGATAATCACCGATGGTTCGGCGTAAGTATCTGGGCACTCGGTGGTACCTCAGGGCCTCCTTTATTGTTTCCCAAGGCAGGGTGTTGAATGCGTTGGTGATGTCCAACGAGACAACCAACACCACCCCGCCTTGAGAGATTTCCTGCTCCGTGATTGACCGAATCCGTGCCACCGCGTCTATTGTTGATCGACGAGACCGAAACCCGAACTGAGCATCGCTCAGGTTGGGACCAACGCTCTCAAGATGACGGTTGAGGCGTGCGACGATGATCCTCTCAAACGTCTTGCAGATCTCGTCGATCAACACTATGGGACGATAGGCAGACGGCTGGTCTTCTGGTCGCCCGGCCTTTCTGAGTAGCACGAGTTTGCCCGTCTTCCAGCGACGTGGAACTCGCCCCTGTACCAAACACAAGTTCAGTACGGCGAGCACACGCGCTTCCATGTGCTCCATCGCTAGCACCCAGACACGACCGGGGACTCCATCCAAGCCAGGGGCCTTATTCTGAAGGCTCATCTTATGTACCGCCGCTGCCAGTTCTCCGGCTGAGACTGGGGGAATTTCCTCCTCCTCTTCGGGTTCCGCAGTTGGTGGTGCCATGGATGGTGGGGACCACTCGGCCCTAGGTGGAAATAGGGCCGAAACAATGGATCTGCAGAGATCCGGCTGCAAGGACTGAGTGAGGGGTGGGGCAGCAGGGCGAAGCTTTTGCCTCACCCATTTGTAGGGTCTGCCCCACGGGTCCTGCTCCAGAGTTCTCAGGAAATCCTCCCAAGCCTCTCTCTTCGCCGTTCTGATGGCGTCGCGCAGGTGGTGTCGCGCTGAGCGGTATCCATCATAGATGGCGTCTTCCTCTTCCGCATTTCGGATCCGCCGTCTGCGGTACCGTAGGTAACGGCGTCGGGCCGCTACACATTCCTCTCGAAGGCGTTTCAGGTCCGGGCTCCACCAGTATGTCTGGCGTCTGGGCGGAACCGGGCCAGCGCGGGGCATCGAGGCGTCGCAGATGTTGTGCGCCGCCTCAGTTAGCCACTCCACGCACTCCTCTACGTCCTCCGATGGGAGAGGTGCCCACGATACGACAGCCGCTGCCTCCTTTAGGATGTCGCGGTCCAGCTTCTTCAGGGACCACCTCGGGCCAGCACCAGGTGAAATTGTGCGGCCTTGCTCCGTCAAGTGAGAAATAACGAAGCGAATGTAGAGGTGGTCCGATAGAGTCTCAGTACGACTCAGGACCCTCCATTCTGTTACGTGTTGAGCGATGGCAGGGCTGACTAGGGTCAGGTCTACTATGGACTCTCCCTGCCGCCGGACGCATGTGCTGGTCGCCCCACGATTCGCCAGGACCAAACCGGTGGCAGCCAACCATTCCTCCATCAAGCGACCTCTCGCATTCGTCGCCGGGGAGCCCCACAACGGTGACTTCGCGTTGAAGTCTCCGGCGACGACTACGGGTTGAGTCGACCCCTCTACGACGGCGGTCAGGCGGAGCAAGAGCGCCTCTAACTCGACGATCGGCCTATTCGGGGAGAAGTAAACCCCCACTACGGTGAGGGTCCCCAAGATGGCGACAACGAATCCACGGCCCCTTATCGAATTCCTCGACGAAGGAGGCACGATTTTGGGACCAAAGACCAAGGCGACCGACGAGTTGACATCTCCCAACCAATCACCCCTTTCCAGGACGCGGTACGGCTCTGCAATAACGGCCACGTCGATTTCCCACTGCAGAAGAGCCTGAACCCAGAGATCCTGCGCCTGGGCGCAGTGGTTCAGGTTGCCCTGAAGAAATCGTATGGTGGCCGTTATTGGGCTTCCATAGGGTCCGCTCTGGCACTAGAGGCCGCCGTAGGTGTTATGGCGGTCTTTTTCGGTGCTTGGCTCTTTTCAGGGCCTTTCCGTTTCTTCTTGCTGGGAGGGGCAGACTTGTCGCAGCGACGACTGCCTACGATGTGGTCCGCCGGCTTCTGTCTTGCCTCGCACAGTGCACAGTGAGGAGGATTCCCACACTGCTTGGTCGAGTGGCCCGGTTGTCCGCAGCGGAAGCAGAGCTCACTGCGATCGATCTCTGACGAGCACGTCGCCCGGGTGTGGCCCTCTTCGTGGCACTTAAAGCACCGCATTTTTCGCGCGGAGAGCAGAGTCACCTGCACTACGGTCCAACCGACATAAACTTTAGCGTTCGGCGCCGTCACTTGTTTTGCGGCCTCGACCGGGCATTTGACCCAAGCCGAGCCGCGACCTCTCCTGTCTACGCGAATCTCTCCGACTCTAACATCTTCGGCGCGACAGCCGCCCGTTCTCGCTACAGCAGTCGCGATTTCTGCCGCCGACGCCGAGTCATCGAGACCCGCAATTCGTAACTCAGCACATTTCTGTGGCCGCGATACGTGTACCATGTCCTCTCCCACTATTTCTTTCAGTTTACCCGCCAGAGCGTCTGCCTTCTCCTTGCAGGCAGTACCCGAGACCTCGTACATACGGGCCCCGGTCACGGCCCGCTTGAATTTGACCGCTGCTATGTCTAACGCAGTCAGATCCAGGTGCTGCTTGGCTTTGTCGATGACACTCTGGTAGGTGACACCGTTCTTCTCCGCGTCCGGGCGCAGCGTTAGCACTACGGCTGCAGTTTTCGGAGCGCGGAGCTGTTTGTCCTTCTTTTTCTTCTCCTTTTTCTTTTGCACCTTTTTCTTTACTTCCACCGTCCTCGGTGCCTTGCCTTTCCCTCTTTTTACTACCTCTGTCCATGAAGGAGTGGCGGCTGGCTGTGACCCTGCTGCCGTTGTCACTGTGTCGCGCCTCGCGGCTGCAGCCTCAGCGGCGGCGGCAGACTTTCGCCCCTTCTTCGTCCTTTTCGGTTTCGGACCCGGGTTCGTCGGAGGCATCAGTGTAGAAACTGATGGCTCCGGCGGAGGCGGAGTCTCACTTTCTTTTTCAGCCTGTTGGGGCCTAGTGCCAGATGAGGTCGAAACGGCACTATCCCTCTTCTTGTCTGCAGCTAATGGGGGCCGCAGGCGAGGTTCCGGCAGGAGCCGAGCCTCAAGCCCTTCCAGTCTCGCGTCCATGCGGGCGTTCATAAGAGACACCGCCTCGCGCATTGCTCGCTGCAGTATCTCCTCCATATTCGGCTCTTGGACGGTCTTGGGAGCCGTATGTGGTTGTGCGTCAGCGAGCTTGCGCTTGACGGCCTCCAACTCCTTCTTCATCTCGTCGAGCTCTCTGGAGAGGCGGGTGTTTGCTTCTACCAGGGCTCTTGTCTCCTCCGATGCTGACCTGCTGAGGAGGGCGGAGCTCGCCTCCCGTATAGTGCAGGTCGCCTTTTTCAAGGCCGCAATCGATGTCCCTTTCAAGTTTTTGGACTTTTGGGTCACCGCGAGGATGGCGTCCAGACTCTGGGTTATGGCTGAGCCCAGTTTCTCCGCCGTGACCACTTCGTCCTCTGTCATCGCACAATCGGAGAGTGAAGCCTCCGAGAGCCGGTGGGACCGTAGCTCTGGTAACTTCTTCGTCATTTCCAGGACCTCCTTCTCCGCTTCCATCGCTATCTCCTTCTCCTTGAGTTCGAGGTACTCCCTCTTAGACTTGGCTAGACCAACATATTGCCCTGTGGTGGGCGGTCTGCCTCTTCCTCTTTTTGATGAGGGCTTTAAAGCCACTCCTTTGTCCTTTTCAGGGCTGTTCTCCAGGTCACTTCCGCGCCTCTTGCGCCGGTAAGTGGCCCTTATCTTCTCCCTCTCCCTTTCACTGCCTCGGTCCTGGCTCCGAGAGGCGGCGGTCTCGTTGCCGCTCTCGTCGCTTCCGCTCTCGGGTCTTCCATAAAATCGCGAAGGACCCGCGCCAATGGATGCGGGCGTTACCGCTCGCGATCCACCATCACCCTCACTCGCCGTCGTCATAGCAGCCAAGTCAGATTGCCTCTCATCGTCCAGTGATACATTGCCAAAGTCGTTTTTCTCCTCACTCCTCCTACTCTCCTTCATTGCAGCGGTGGCGCCCCCCGTATACATGGGCCAGACCCCCTCCTCTGAGGGGGTGCGGGATTCTCCAACATTGTTGGTACCCGCCCGGGGAATATTTTTGTCGATGCAACCTTCCATGTTTTGATCATTGAGGGGTGAGTCTGCCCCACGTCCTCGATGCGTAGTCACCGACTCGCCATGCACCCCGTCACCGGACGTTACCAGTTTAGGGTTCGGGGCCCACAGGCCTATCCATCACAGAATCACACACAGATTTTCACACACAAACAAACAATAATGTATAGAAGAGTAAACAAAAATGAAGGACAGGGTAGAAAAGATGGTGAAGGATAGTAATACAAAAACAAAATAACGCAAGCGAAGAGTATACTATAAAACGAGAAGAAAGATAGGAAAGACCGGCGTTCAGCCATCCTGAGTGCCTCACCCCGTGTAAAGGGCGGGGCGGCGCACCCAGGCGCCCAGGGACACGAACGTGGACGGACCGGTATCGCCCCCAACCTAACCTAACCTAACCTAACCTAACCTAACCTAACCTAACCTAACCTAACCTAACCTAACCTAACCTAACCTAACCTAACCTAACCTTTTTTTTTTTTTTTTTTTTTTTTTTTTTCCCGGAGGGGGAAATGCATTACGCATACCACCCAGGCGCAGGGGGCGACCCGAGTGGTTATGTGGGACTCCCGTAGCTAATGAGACCACGGTATACCCACTAAAACCCCCCCCCATCTTCCGCCACGCCGCGTATTGACGGGGCCACAGGAACGATACACACATCTGTGACCCCGCCAGCGGCCCGAAGACTCCACGATGGGCGCACAACACGTGCGCCCTCCTCCTCGGCCCCCAATAAGGCTGTAGCAGACGCCCCCCGAGTCTGCTACTTGGAGGCCATGTGGCAGATCAGGTCTGTGGCTCTGCCACCGACCACACCTCGGCCGCAGAGGATAGGGCAAGCGGCGCTCCGTAATACCTACTTGCCTCTTCCTCTGCGGCCCCACCAATGCCGTTCAAGCGGAACGGCCCCGCCAGCTCGCAGGGGGGGTAGGGAAAGCGGCAACCTACCACAATGCCTCTCCCCCCCGCGATCCGTCCTCGGCCGCAGAGGATAGGGCAAGCGGCGCACCGTAATACCTACTTGCCTCTTCCTCTGCGGCCCCACCTCGGTGCGCATCCGCAGCGGACTCCTCCAGTCCGCTGGGAGCGCCCTCCTCGGGCCAGGCGGCGACACCGGCCGGCCCTGGTTGCCTCTTTGCTTCACCGCGGTTGTCCAAGCCGCGGTTACTAAGCCCCACCGCCACGACAAGGCGTGCAACCATCGGGGGGAACCTAACCTAACCTAACCTAACCTAACCTAACCTAACCTAACCTAACCTAACCTAACCTAACCTAACCTAACCTAACCTAACCTAACCTAACCTAACCTAACCTAACCTAACCTAACCTAACCTAACCTAACCTAACCTAACCTAACCTAACCTAACCTAACCTAACCTAACCCAGTTTTCGTGCCGAATCTCGTCCCGAGCACACGCTTTTTGTAATCGCTCCGCGTAAAAAATTCGGAAAAGTGGGTAAAAGTGAACGGATTTTCAAAATTTTACCACCGTTGGATTCGTCTCAATGCCCCCCACACGCGGGTGATTCGATCAAGTCTTAAAAACATCGGAAAAGTGCTGAAAAGTGTGAAAAACCTATTGTGTAAAAATTTAAAAACTTCAAAGTACGATAAAAGACGTAATAGTGTAAGGATTTTAGTGATACTAAGTGGACATTGTAGGGGACAGTGACCTTTGTTAGAATTGTGATTTTCAAAATTATAGACCTAAGGGAAGTACGCTTGACCTTGTGTTTAAGATTTTGGCGTCACCACGAGGTCGGCGAAAGAAAGGCCCTAGTTAAAAAGTGAATAGTGAACCACGAAGAAGTCTGCAGGAGTATACAAAATCTGCAAAAAGAAAAATTTTTGGAAACACAGGGGGTGAGCTATTGCTATTAGAAATTAGAAAATTCAAATACTTCCAGTCGAGGCGCCTTTGGAGACGCGTGGGATTGGACGACGGCATTGGCTGGCATAAATAAGTACTTAAGCAGCCCGCTGCAAAAAGGTAGGTGGTCCGGAACACCAACCCGGAGAAAAAGCGGAAAAACTTATTTCCTGAAAAGCGGCTACTGCCACGACCAGGAACCAGCTGCACACGCCAGAACTGCACCAGAGGCTGCCCACATTCACTCCCCATCAAACTCCCCAAACCGCGTGCCCCTGGCCCCACCGGAACGAGAGTTATTCCAAAAAAGGTAAAAAATCTGGATAAAACAGGAACGGCAGGGAATAAAAATAAGGAAGCACCGGGAATAGACGGCAGATACCGAGAGGATTCAAACGAGCCCTCGCACGCCTTTCTAGGACTTCTGGAACGGGAGCTAGAGCCAAAAAACGTTTCGGCAGCCATTTTGACGGCCATCTTGGAAAAATTTAAAGGCTTATTACTCCCGAACCAGTCATCGGACAGAGGCGTGCGACACATTGCCAGAAAGGGCTTAACGAGGAGAACCCGGCAGAGTGATAAAAAGGGGGGAAAAAGTGCGATTTGCAACCCCCCCAAATTCACCCACCACCATCTAGATCAGGTACAGATACCCCCCCTAGGAGGAAACCGCGATCCGGGCAAATAAAAACTGACGGAGTTACAGGCCGAAAAAGATCAACTTTGACATTTCGTCCGCCATTTTGAAAAAGTTTAGAGGCCTATAACTCCGAAACCAGAAGCCAGAGAACGAAGCGGTTTTCGACTCCGAGTGACACACGAGCCCAGCTACACATCCCGGGGGGTCAAGACTTTAAAATCCCGGAAAAGTTATAAAAAATTTCCAAAAATTTTTTCTTAAATCTGACACCGGAAACTGATAGAGGAGCTCAGGCCGAGGCCAACAAGCCCAAGCACGCCCTATCCTAGTCAATCGGTCACTGAGAAAACGGCCACCAAAAAGTGACATTGACAGTTCGTCATCTGTCAAACGCCTGACAAAAGTGGTCATAACTCCGCTCCCCGAGGACCTAGAGAGACGCGGTTTCTTTCCACATTAAAGGCAGCACTCCAGCTACCCCTTCCTCAAATTTAAACCATATCGGGGCCACAAAAAATTCAAGGTCGAATCTGAGAACGAGACCTGGATATCCAGGAAGGGCTTCAAAAACCCTGAAGAACGAGCCCAAACTCGGCGTGATTACACCGAAGGACGAGGAAGCAGCAGAATATCTATTTTCCAGACTGAAATTTGGCCGCCATCTTGGAAATTTTAAAACGCCGATATCTCCGCTCCTATACCTCGTAGAGAGACGAGGTTTTCACTAAGTAAACAAGCGGCCAAAGCTCTATCCTGACGCATAGACCTCGAACACCTGGAAAAAGGGGTTAACCCCTGGAGATACAAAAACCTACCTAGAGGCTTCCAGACGTCGCAGAAAGCTGCGGTTTTCGGGGACCTGCACCGGAGGAGAGTGACGACGGCACACTCTGAAGACCGGAACTCCTGGAACACCTGCAGCACCTGTAAAATAAATAAAACATTAGTACTTACCTGCGAAGCCACTGCATCAACGGGAGCAACAGCAACACCTGAAAAGAAGCTTAACCTAAGTAAGATGTCAAAGCAACAACGAGCAAAAAGTCCTACCGGGTCTACAAAATCTAAAAGAGGCCTCAGGGACAGAATATTGGAAGGACAAATTAGACAAGCCGCAGCTTCCCTGATAGCGGACTCGGAAACACAAGAGGACTTTAAGAGCCCATCCTCAAAACTCATGGAACTAGACCCTGCCCTATCAGAAGGAGACTTACCGGGGAGCATCATCGACACAGATGAAGAATCCACAGGCTCACGAATGTCGAACAGAGGCAGACTAAGCATGCTCCCTACACACCACAGAAAAGGGGCAGGAGTGGCCATGGACGAGGCCACTAAACTAGCCAACGAAACCCTTCATAAAGCCAAAACAGCACTTGAAGAAGCTGGAAACATGAAAAGAGAGTGCAAGACTATAGCACTCGAGGGCCTACAAACTCTATACGAAACCTGCCTGGCACTCTCTGACTCAAGATCCAGACACAAATTCAACTTAGAACAGGAAAAAAGGAGAAACGCAATCGAGCTTGTGAGAGTAGAAAGAGCCCACTCAAAAGAGATGCGACTGTTAAAAGAAAGCCTAGCAGAAGAGATAAATAAAACCAGAATAGAAACACAAAGTATACTAAAGGAAACAGAAAACATAATTAAATGGCTCAATTTCGAAACAAAAGTACCCTTTAAAGAAATGGAGGAGGCAGGAACATCACTCAAAAACATAGAAAAACACCTGAAAGCATCATACAACAAAGAAAAAAGCGACGAGGGGGAAAAATGGAATAAATTATCAACAGAAATAGAAAAACTAAACAAAAACTCTAGCACAATTACCAACCAACTCGACACGCTGCGACGCCACATAACTGAAATGATTCACAAATATAACAACCTACCTTTATTACACCTCGGCAAAGAGCAACAAATCGAACAAAACGACACCCCCAATCCTGAAACAACAAAAATACTAGAAGAAATGGCGGAACTGAAACAAACGATCAAAAGCCTAAGCAGAAATGACAAAACAGTGGAAGTAAACACAACAACGGACACAAATACCCAGACACATAACATCTCGGTGGACTGGAGAAATGACCTAAAAGAAATAAGAGAGAAGATACAGGAATTAAAAGATCCCTACAACTGCATCTCAACCAATATACAAGACCTGAAAAGGAAAATAGCAGAATCGACAGATACGACAGCAGAACTCATAACACCAATAAGAATAGCTATAGAAGAACTAAAAAACGATGCAGAGCAAAGAAATAAAATAAACTTACCTGATAACATCTCCATCGAAGTCCGCGACCTGAAAAGTAAATTAAAAGAAACAATAGACACCACAGCAGAACTAATAAGCCCCATCAAAACAGCACTTGACGACCTGAAAAGAGAAAGAACCCAAAATAAAAAAGAAATAAACCCTGAAACAAATGAAACAGACGGAAAACCACCAAAGACCTACGCCGACGTAGCAAAGAAAAGGAAAACGAACTTTAAAATATGTATAGCATCCGATGACAAACAACAAACGGCAGAAGACATATTACAGAGAATAAAAACTGATGTAAATGTGATTGACCTGGGATTGGGGATAAACACAGTTCGAAAAATAACGAACCAAAGAGTAATAATAGGCTGCAACACCACAGAAGACAGAGAGAAACTGAAACAAAATTTAGAAACCAACAAATCCTTTAGAATGCACGAACTGGAAAATAAAAACCCCCAACTTAAACTCATAGGGCTAACAAATGACATCCCAAACAACCAAATACCCGAGGCACTGATAAAACAAAACAAAATTATAAATAACGAAGACCCACAAGAGATAAAGATAGTAAGAAGGATAAGAGGACGAACTAAAGAACTGGCAAACGTGATATTAGAAACATCACCTAAGATCTGGAACCTATTAGTAGGAAATAAGGTACACATAGGCTTCCAGATAATACCAATAGTTGACCAATCACCAGTAATCCAGTGCTACAGATGCCTAGCTTTTGGACACACAGCAAAGGTGTGCACGGGAGACCTAACATGTGGATACTGTGCACAACCTCATGACACCAGACAATGTCCAAATAGAAACGGCCCACCTAAATGCATAAACTGTCGCGACTCAGCTCACCCATCGTACTCTGCAGACTGCCCCACATGGTGCAGATGGGACAGACTAGCAAGAGATAAGATCAGTTACTGCTAAAGTTGCCCCTGGAACCACGAAAGATATTAAAATAGCACAAATTAATGCAGGCAGAGGCCAAACCGCGACTGTTGAAACAATTCAAGCAACAACTACCGGTAAATTTATAGCAGTCCTCATCCAGGAACCCTATGTAGGAGCATCTGGAGTGCTGACGTGTGGATACAATACCATCCAGAAAACCAGCAACAGAATCAAACCTGTAAAGGCAGCCATTATAATTTTGGACCCAAACGTCAGAACTCTTACGAAAGACAAATGGCAGACAGAAAATATAGTAGGGACTAAAATCACCCTGACCAACAACAAGGAACTGGCACTGATATCGATTTACTGGGAAGAATACGAAAACATAGAAGACCAAATCAAAGAACTGGACACAGTAATAAACGATATGGAAACAAACCTGCTAATCCTGGGCGGCGATGTCAACTCCAAAAGCCAATGGTGGGGAAGTAATATGGAAGACAAGAGAGGAGAAATATTAGCAGAATACCTAGCCAGTAAAGACCTGGAAATACTAAATAAAGGAAACACACCTACCTTCTACACAATCAGGAGAGGTATCCCCTACACGAGCGTTGTTGATCTCACCTTCTGCAGCGCAGCAACCGCCAGACTTGTCAGCACCTG